>NC_051185.1:64257086-64490746 GCF_013339695.2 Rhipicephalus sanguineus | reverse complement strand
CAAGTTGATGTTAGTGTATGGGCGCGGTGCGTTGACGCCTTGATATTCAGTGTGTCTTGTGTGTGTGCTCTCGCTTCATGCATCAGTGTATGTTGTTGTGATGCTTACTTTCCATTGTAATTAAATAAATTAGCGGTTATTATTTAGCGTATCAAGCAATGGCATGTCATTTTTTATTTTGATTTCACCTTATATATGCTTTTGCAGTATAATCCGCAATGCACACGCACATCAGGGAGGGCCTTAGGCCCTCCCCCCTTCCAAAATTTTGGTGAAGTAGGTGTTTTTACCTAAATAAATAAAACTAAGTGTTTTTCTCAAAATGTCACGGTTTTCAGCAAGTGCCCCCCCCCCTTAACATTCCTGGCTACGGGCCTGACGCACATACAAGCAAAATAGGCGTAAACCTCCAATTGGATGATTGTAGACCACTAAGTTAGTTCGGTTACTAAGATGCTAGTGCGGTTACTAACAGTTTAGTAACGGACTAACCATTCGAGTTAGTACTATTCACTTACTAACCAGGTAGAGAACTTCACTAACCTGCATTTTACTACCTTCACTTACTAAGTGGTTAGTGCATTCTGTAACAAGCAAAAGGTTAGTATTTAGTTGGTGAATATGGCGACCTTGTTTTCTAAGTGTGAACAATGAATGGAGATTGCGCGTAACTGTGGAAGCGCTCCCAAGCAAACAGGTCAGGCTGACGAACATCTATAATTACGTCCTATACTGTATAGAGGCATCATCGGTGGGTGGTAAGCGTAGCCGCAAATCACCGGCAATTCGAAAGAGGTACACAGGAAGAGAGTAAAAAATTGTCTGTCAACTTAATCCAGAGAATGATTGGCAGTAAGAAGCATCGCTATATTTCTATCTTGAGTAGGTGTACTCCTACTGCTACCATTTCTTCTTTGTGTTTTTCAAACAAATTTGAGTATTATGTACAGGTAATTTTTACGGGAGTCCCTAGTTGCCACAACGTTGAAGCATGTCAACATTTGGTGCTAAGGGGTACGGTTATAGTTATAGGTTCTATCTATGGTAAAACAAGGTTTCTGCTACCTGCGTAATGACTTGTATATTTTTGCAAATGTATGGTTCTCCATGATTATGTACGATTCACACGTACGACTCTTGTAAACCTTTGTATGGTTTTACATACTGCCTGTTCTGTCCCCTCTTGAAGCGAGCGGCCATGTGCTGTGTGTGTTTGTCCTTGAAGTGCCGCCGAAGGAGCGTCCTTTCCCCATATGCCCCGACTGGGGCTCCCTTCTTATCTTGGAACCCTTCTTCCTTTGTTACCCACTTTAAACGGGTGACACGTGTGACCATTAGAGTGCAGCTCGGCGTCGTCTTTGTCGGCTCATGGCGAGTGGGAAAACGCCGCCGCCGAAAGAAGAAACGCAAGCGGCAGTCTCGCCCCACCAGCCCGACCAACAGCACCGCTTTTTTACGGGGACCGAGTGTTTGTGAATGTCTTAAATGAAATGTATCTCTATTCCTGCTAATTAAAGTTAGTTTTGTTTAAATGTTCACCAGTGTTCGACCGTTAACTGGCTGGATAGCGGACGCTTTGACCCGTCAAATGCGAGCTGCGAGACCAGCATAGCCCGTAAATGGTCTTCTGGTGCCGTCAAGCAGCTTCTTGCGGCTTTTAGCCTAGGGGCCAATCGATAATATATTTATATTCTTTTCTTGTAATAAAGAAATTGAATTGAATAGGGGTACCTTTGTGAGGACATCAAAACTCCTGACTGCCTCAAACGTCATCTCAGTTGTAGGTGTGGCTGTGAAAGAGAGACATGGGGAACGAAACGTTCATATTTTCCATTGTCTCCTTGCATTACGTTAACACATCGGTGCTGAGCAGTGATAAAATATCACTAATACATTATTCGCGACTGCCTAGTATACTCAGTTATACCCACAGCCACCACTGTCCCTCCCATAGAAAATTTGCATAAATGCTCCATTCAATAGAGCTTACTCATTTTCGTGACGTCAGGTACTTCTAGCGTGTTTCAGATAGTTGAAGCTTTCTCACACAGACACGTGTGTGTCGTTGGTGTTAGGTCGGGAGACTGAACGTCCTGGTAAGCATCGTAAGGTATTCTGATATCGCTGTTCAGCCAACCGTAATGTTCAAGGTAATAACGACGAACATTTAACTCTTAGTATGCGCAGTATTTACATTAGCCGAGAAAACGTAGTAACAGTTCGAGCGAAAACGAGCTATCCCGACTGTCTTTCGCAGGTGAACAGCAGGAGCGTGCACTTCCGCGGGCGGGGCTAACATTTTTTCTAACGTTGTAACCGAGCGTAATAGATTACGGAGGCCTAATAAACAGCTTGTATTCTTTTGCTTTTTTGTTCTGTTTGCCATTAAGGTTCATTGCTGGAACGAAGATTGCGGATGCCATTTCGAGGGCCCTGTGAAAGCCATGCTGAGACACTACGAGAACGAATGCACATTCCACCTCGCGGAATGTTCCAGATGCGGCGAGGAAGTCCTGCACAGGGACCTGGCGAGGCACTACCTGGCCGGATGCGTTGTCGGTGTCTCTCAAGCACACTCTGAGAACGCCTCCACGGCACCAGCAGCACTGACACCTGAAGACCTCAGTGCTGTGCTTAAAGATGTCAAGACGCCGTTTAGGGACAACGACGAGCCCGCTATTCAAAGGAACCTAAGCGCCAGCACCGACACTTGAAGACCCATGTGCTGTGCTTGAAGAAGTCGGGACGTCTCTAGCGACAACGACGAACCCGTGGTTCAAGGGAACAGTAACCCGCCCGCAGAACACCTCGGGAACCAGGGATCCACGTTGGCTGCGACTCCCGCGAAGTCGGAGAATCTGCGCAGGACTCGGAAGAAGTGGCGACTGGAGTCGGGGCGGCCAGTACCTCGACGTCGTTGAGAGAGGCCACTTCTCGTCAATGTCCGAGTGAGGAGGCCAACAAGTCGACTTCTTCGCAGTCGTGCCCGGAGAAGCAGATAGCTCTAAAGCCGCATTACTTCTCGCACATGCCTGTGGGCGCGGTAAACGACGTACTAAAATTACCTGGCAGCACTTACCGCTACATTATGTTGTTCCCGGGGACTTACGAGAGCTGAATGTCCGTTACGCCTAATCTGCGATCCGTCGGAGACAACATATACATGGAGGGAAGCACTGTCAAACGGGCGGTATATGTTGCTCCTCGACAACATTCACGAGGACGTGCCATCGCAGGGAGAGAAGGGCACAACGCTTTGTAAGGTAACAGTTGCGCACACAAGGGATTCATACCTCAACCTAGAAGTCTCTCAGGATGTAAGCTCTATCTGTCTGAGTATCGAATTTTACGGCATGCTGGAGGGCTCTCCGTGTCCGGCGCCTTCTTTCGAAGTTACGTCCTACGACGCGAGGCGGCACCCGTTTTCTTTTGATTCACTTGAACAACCATGCCACTGCAAAGCGCAAGCCTGAAGAAGAGTCCGCCTTGCATTTTCATCGCCAATTCCTCGCAAGACGTGACACCCTGGAAGGTGACCTTTTTTCTGGGTCGTTGCAGTTCGATATCTACTACAGCTAAACTACATTATGAAAACGCGCGTACCGAACACTTGAACGCCTACCATTGCGCTTCACTTCTTGAGTGCCTCCAGTCTCTTTTTCTTTTAATAATATCGTGTGAAGTGCCTGCCGCAATTGAATATAACGAAGAAGCCGAGATATCGTCAGTTAGGAACCTACACTCTTAAAAAAAAAGGTAGTAGTACTTGCTAACTTCGGGGTTGTAACGGCTTGTCACATATGTTACTACCCTGTTAGTAAGCGCAGTTAGTAACGGCAAGGGTGGTAACTGTTACTACATTTGCTGTTACTAACAGCAATTAGTGACTGTTACTACCCTAGCCGGTACTAACCATAGGTAGTAAAATAAAGGTTGTAAAAAAAGAGGTAGTAACCGATACTAACGTGTTCATTTTGCCACATTATTAACAGTGATCAAATTCATAATGTCACACTACGATACACTTCGGGTAATTTTCCATAGAGTGTCATGAACTAGAATATACAGATGCAACACAATGTTCACTACGCGACAGTACTTGCTAAGCGGCACCCGGGGTACTTATAGCCCCTACATTCGAGAAGCACGACTGGTACCGGTGAGCACCTCTGTTTCACGATGAATTATCAAAAAATGTGACACTAAAGTACCATACTCTACTGCCGGATTATATGTGCTTGGGGTCGTAGCAGAAGACTTTTAATCAGCCGTATTAAAAAAACAATATGTCCTGTCAATCTGCTATAAAACTGCCGCAAAAAGCATTATGTACAGCGGCCGAGACAAGGTACGAAGTCCACAAGCCTCAGTGCATTTCAGTGAATTCCTATGCTAGTACATAGACACTAAAAAGCTAATAATTATCATTTCTGGGATTTTTACGTGCCGAAACTATAATATGATTACGAGACGCGCCGCATAGACTCCCGATTAATTTTGACCACCTGTGGTTCTTTCACATCCGCCTGTCACGCTAGGTTGTTGGAATTGATATTTTGTACTAGAATGCGTATAGCACTTGCTTATAACTCATTAACTTTGCTCCTCCGTTTTCAGAATAGCAGACCGATGCTTAGAAATCGCGCTTGCGTAATTTTAAAAATAGAACTTGTATTTTTTTCCTGATCCGTGTACATTTTCTTCACCAGTTTCGATAAAAATGATGTGTCGAGACGATTCCAGTTATAAATTAACACAGTAGGTATTAACAGCAATTTTAGATTAAGTAGTTAACGGCCAGGTAGGAAAAAGGTAGTAACGGTTGCAGGTAGTAACTGTTTACTAACGTAAATAGTAAACAGGTAGCAAAAGGCTAGTAACTGTCCAAGACAGTTAGTAACCGCTGCAGTTACTACCTATTTGCTTGCAGTTACAACCTTTTTACTAACTTTTTTTTAAGAGTGTACCATTTCAATAAACTCAAATTGTCATTTGAACAAAATTTCTCTGTTTTTCTCACTATATTGCCCTAACCTCTCCCACTTCATGAATGACTTCCTGTAATAACGCTTCCTGTAACTAATCACCGTAAAAAATGCTGTATTGTATGAAGAGAGATTTATTTTCATTATTTTGTTTGTTTGATGTTTGCCTGTTGTTCTGTAATAATTATTGGGTCAATCATTATCTTTAGCGATTGACTATCAGTACATATTTACATTTACACATACTCTGTATCTTTGTAATCATAAATATTGTAGAAAAAAGGTTTAAAGTGTCACATTAACCATTTTTCCTCCTTTCTTTTTTTTTCTCATGTGACGCGCTGGTTTGATTTTGTGACAGTATTTTTTTTTTCATGTATGTACGGCACTAGTTTGTTTTTTGACAGCATTTTCACATCTTGTGTGTCTCTACTGTATGCCCTGAACATCGGGCTTGGGCTTTCCTCAAGCGAATTGTATCGCTTTTCGCCCAAGCTTGCCCATCTCAGGATGTTAATAAAACTTTGATTTGATTTGACTTCATATCATCAATGTTATGATTGAAATTTTGAATACTGTGCGAAGTAATCGCTGCAAAACTTTTATTCCCGATATTTTGGGCTAGTTCGTCGAATATTTCGAGCTATTTTTAAAATATTATTCGCCCATACTTTCCATATTTTCTAGACACGTTTGTTTGGTCATGCATTGCGCTGCTAAAGTTATCTCCCTAATATTGAGGTCACGAGGTTGGCAGGTATGTCTTGAGCAGCCAAGTGTTTTATGAGTTGTCGAAACCCCTGCGACACCGTCCGACAGTGAGTCAGCTGATAATTCGAATGTTTTAGTTTAAGACGAATTTATAAAGATATGTCCGAACAAGGATGTGTCTCTTTAATGGCTCTACAAGCCCGACATAAGATTGCACGTATTCACCTATTCTGCGAATGTTCATTGTTTAAAGGGACACTAAAGAGAAACAATGAATCGGTTTAGATCGATAAACTGTGCTCTGAGAACTCTAATGTCGTTAATTTCGCCATCATAGGTTTATTAATAGAGGAGAAAATCAAGTTCAATGTGTCGTTTTAAATTTCGCGCCGAAGTCTCCCCGAGTCCCTTCAATGTGTACTTATAGTATTTTGGCGCCATTGGCTCAACAAAATAACTACTCTAAACTTGGTATGTTAAGTCTATGGGCCCCCTCAGATGACAATGTACTTCATTTTTTACCGATTAGGAACTACGTAGTCACTAGTAGGTGCCATCAAAAGATGTGACGTCACGGCGAATGGTGCGGAAACTTCAAGGTGGGCGTCGCCACCCACAATTTGTTTTTGCGCGTTTTCTCGCTGACTAAGCGTCTTCTCGCAGCAAGCGTGGTGTTTTTGGTATCGTGAAAGAGTACTTTACTAATATGAGAAAAATCGTTGTGCTCTTTAGTGTCCCTTTAAATACGCGGAACACGAACATTGCCACCAGCACACGGGCTGGCCAAAATGTTTGGGCTATGCAAGGTAAACGGTCGGTATGTGGTTGTGTAGCGTGAGCTTTATACGTAGTGTTTTAAATTGCCATGTTTGTATTATAATTCAGTTCGGTATTCTATCCTTTGACGCTGGTGCTATGCAGTCTGTCCTGACTGGCAGCATTTATTTTCATATTTCTTTCAGCGATAAGGATGTTTAGTTAATTGGAAGTTCGCCATAATATGTGTTCCGATTCGAGATAAACCTTTTCTCTAGTTTGTCAGGCTGTTAATTACCGACAGGGTAATTCTGGCCTCTCTAGAAAAGAGATATTCTTTGAGCTCATTCTAGCCTCCCTTCTAGCTCCCGCCAAAAGGAGTTTCTTTCGAAGCACGACGGTCTACCTAGCGGAATATTGAACTCGTGCATTCACCGCCGCGGTGCTTTAGTGGGTTACGGTGCTCGACTGCTGCCACGAAGGTCACGGTCGGGAGCGAATCGCGGCCGCACTTCGATGGAGGCGAAATGCTAGAAAGATTTAAGCGCAACTTTAAGAACACCATATGGTCCAAATTTCCGAAGCCCCCCAATACGGCGTAGATTTAGCGTGCCTCGCCGTCAACCATCATGATGATCGACAAAATGTAAACCAAAGAAAGAGCGTTGGCACCAGTGTGATGACGCATGCTCAAATGCGAGCTATCTCGAAATAGATTTGATCTACACAGAAGGGGCCAAAGCGGCCAAAATCAAAACGATCAATTTTCCAGACAAGCGTGTTCACCCCCGTGCGGGCCTAGATGTTACGAGTCATCCGGATGATAAGGCTGAGAAAACTGATTACTGAAAACTGATGACTAAGCGCGATCATTTCAACGAGAAACATTTTATGGGAAGCCTCGCCAAGGTTCAACGGAGCCAGTGCAAATTTTAGTCCATGTCCGTTAAAACCAATGCTTCCTCAAAATTTAGACAAACTGCAGCACACTGTAAACAAGGCCATGTAATCTCGGTCATGATAACCAATCGTTAAAAAGTACATCGCAGCAATGGTCCCTCATTCGTGGTTTTGTCAGGAGTGTGAATAGCCGATTAACACAGGCGGAGGAAGAGAATCGCTTGACTTTTGCGGCCACCCAAACTCGCCGTTCCACGACGCGATAACAAATGTGCCCAAGTAAGCGACAGGGCAACGTCTATGAAATTTGACAACACGCCAGTTGGCACATTAGACCTCTGTCATAACGGACGCATATTCAGGGTCAGCATGCTAAAAACGCACATCACCTTATTTGCTATTCGTAGAGGTGGTCGCGAGAACACGCGTGGACTTATCGTGCTGCAAGAAATTCGCCCGGTATATCTCACGATTTCGACTCCTTCGTTTTTTTCCCCCGGAATTTTCCTCTTGTGAGTCTGAACTGTATGCCGGGTATTTCCACAAACCTTTGATAGAAAGACGCTGTCGAAGTTCGTGCGCAAGGGAACACTTGCCGACGGAGTGTTCCTCAGTCACCACCACAATCACCATTCTCACCTGCTTTAGTCCACTGCAGGCCGAAGACCTCAGCCAAAGGTCTCTCGTTTAGCCTATCCTGTGCGAGCTGATACCATTTTATTCCCTGCGAACATCCTAATTTCGTCACTCTATCGAACTCACTGCCTTCCTCGACTGCGTTTCCCCTCCCTTGGTAAACATTCTGTTGCTCTTACTGTCCACCGGTTGTCTGTTCTACACATTACGTGCCCAGCCCACGTCCATTTCTTAAACCTGATGTCAACTAGCATATCTGAGACCCCTGTTTGTTCCTTTGTTCCCTGACCCATTCTGCCGTCCTCCAATCTCTTAAGTGTTAATAATGCGATAGCGTTGAAGGCCTCGTTTCGCAGAACTTCCGGTGTCCGCGTCGGTGTCAACGTTGGCGGCAGCCTCGTTGGTTGTGACCAAAAAGTCGGCGTTTTCCGCGAAGGAAAATCCAACATAAATGCACATAAATAAATAAACAATAAAAATTTTCACTCTGAGTGAGACCCGAACGCGGGCCTTCTCCGTGGCGAGTAGGTGTTCTACCACGGAGCCACGCCAGTGCATGCTTGAGCCTGCTTTGTAAAAAAAAAAAAAAAACGCAATAAGAATGTCATAGTGGGAGGAGCCTCCTGACGCATGTAATATGCGTGGCACACTCGTAGAATTGCGCCAGCGTCAAAACAAGTGAATAGCGCCACTAGTGGGTGGTTTAAAGCTGTCCACCCATTACAAAGTTCTCAGGGGCGCGTAGTGCCTTACGAAGGCGTGTGGATACCTTGCGAAATTGCGAAAGGGAGAATTATGGCGTACTGGGCACTTCACCACTGTACATGCCGCAGGTATTTCAAGGTGGTTTGAAATGGGCAATGTTAGGCGTAACAAATGGTCCTTGTCCTTGCGACATGGTTCAAGGCAATGCGCACGGTGCCCGATTATGCTATCGCGTTCTAATCTTGATGGCGTGCAGCTGAAGCGTCCTGCGCGTTTCTTCCTATAATTTTACGTCACATTGCGCGGTACATGGTCCTCAACTTTTTATCTTGTTGCTTGTTATCCTCCATGTTTCAGCCCCGTATGTTACAACTGGCACTAGCCGGCTTCAAAGGTTCCTGGTGCGATGAGACCTACTAATAGTAATAGACAGTTATAGTTTAGTGTTAGCGTGATAGCGGGGGTTAATGGAATAGCGTTACCGCGACACAAACCTTCGTGGCGGGCAGCGTGTTTTAGTTTAGCGGGATAGCGTTACGTGCCCAAGCTGGGACGGTGGCGTCACCTAGCGGAGGGTGAATGCGGTAAAAAAAAAGTAAAAACTGAAAATTCTCCCCTTTGTCCCCGCATGCAGCAATATTACTACTTTTTTTTTTCAGTGGCAATAAAGGTAAATAAATATAAGCACGCATCAAAAGCGAAAACTTTGATGTTGTAGATATGTTTACACTAATCTTCTAGTTAGGTCTATGAACGTTCGAAATGGGAAGCGATCTCAAAAACTAGGCTAAATTATTCGTAATACTCGGTCATCGAAGCTACCTGAAGGCAAACGAAGCTATTTATACAGTCGTTGGCTTGGGGCGCGCAGGCCCTTGCGCTCTTTTGTATTCTCGGTGGATGCGGCTGGGAGTACAAAGGAATGCAAGAGCGTGCGTACGCAGGTGGCTTGGGGTCCCCAGCACTAAAACTCTCTATTAACAGAGAAAGTGCGGGCGGAATCGCTTGTCTTCGTGGAAATTGCGGGGACCAATTTCTCAAGACGCGCCGACTCCCTTTGGAGATGTTGGGCCATCGCCACAGGAAGCTAGACAAAAAAAAAAAAAAAAAAAAAAACGCGGAATCCGCCATGAGCAAGAGTACGGACATGCTTTTCGTGGAAGTGGATTGTAGCAGGTGGATTGCTGGCACCTGCGCCTTTCGGTGCCCAAAAGACATCGCCCGAAGAGAAAGCGCAAGGGCTGGTTTACTCCATACCAATGTGCTGACCGTGATGCTTCGTACCCCCCCCCCCCCCCCCCCCCCCGCGGAGGAAACAAAGAACTTCCCCGAGAGGCTGCGACAAAATAAAAACGATGTTCCCAAGTTCGAGTGACAAAGTAGTACTCTCGGGGAGCACAGCGTGGTGAAAGACCACCGCATCGAATTTAACAAGTTCCGCGCCGTCGACTTAGAGGTCAATTACTACAAGTGGCTTTATGCGGAATCCTGACCCATCCAGGTGACAGCCGGTAACGTCAACCGGTCTACAGGTGGTCTGCCGATACAGAGTCTGCCGATACACGGCGGGAAGAAGACTGAAAAAGGCGTTGAGTGGGACGCGCAACGTCTTACTTTTTCTTGTAACGAAAAAAAATTTTTTTTACTCACTACCTTGGTTGGCGTGTCTCTGTTTCAACCAAAACCCATTAATCCCGCCTTTACACGAACAGCCTTAACCGCGGCTAAGCTTACTACGGTTACTGCTAACCACGGTTACAGGTAGCTACATGGCAGGTGGTTATCGCAAGCGGTCTTGATTCCACGAGAGATCGACACGGCTCCGAAAACGGATATTTTAGATTTAATTTATTACATTATAATCTATGCACAAACCACCCAGTATAGCCTGAAAAGGAACCTAGTTTCATTATTAACTGCACAATTTACGAGGAAGAAATATCGAATATATTCAACACGGAGGGACCAATTTTATTACCTGTCGTTCTCGAACGTTCACAGTGATGTAAAATTCAAATATTACCGTTACAAAGAAGACATTTTGTGTCTAAAATGTATGCACAACAAGGAGTAAAGTTACATTGTTTGGAGCTTGCAGAGCGAGGGAAACTATTTGTGAAAAATGTCTCAGTATGCGACATAATAATATAGTTGCCACAAAATACTTGCTACAACTGATAAGGCGTATCAACTTTGTTTTGAAAATAAATTTTGATCTTTCTATCTGCAACTGCAGTTATAGTTTTCTGCTTATTGAACTCCTGGGGAACGAGGCCGATCTTAAACACCCTATACAGGTTAACAGGTTATACAGTTCGAGGTGAACAAAAGGTGTTAATTCCCAGATATTTTTTTCCTTGACTAGGCCATTAAAGCATTCCTTTACTACTACAAAATTTGCGCATCTATTTTGCTAGTAGAAGCACGCCGTCAGAATTACTGTAAGTTTATGGAGAGTTCAGTGATGCTTTCTTTGCAGATAGCGTTAATAATTTAATCTCATTGTGCGTATAATGCCACATTGAAAAAAAATGGCTTCACCATGTGCCAGAGTCAGAAGCCATCACATGTAATTCTACAGGCAACTTTGAGCCACTATAACGTTGCTAAGGTCCGGTACATTTCTGCAAATAATTCTCGTTAGATCAGCATTTTGTGTAGAAACGTTGCTTGGGTTCGAAGTCTTATGTGAAACGTAAACTTGAGATTTAAAAAAATTCCTATTGCGGGTTGCTGCAGCAAAGACGCATTGGTTAATAATTATGATTGCGGAGTAACGGCAGAGGTAACGTCCGTTACTTTTTTTCGGTCACGGTAACGGTAACGCGTTCCTTTTTTTATAGGGTAACGAGTAACGTATTTAAGTTACTTTTTTTCAGTAACGCCTACAACGCTGGTTAGTACTACTTACTATTTTACAAAGGAATGCATGAAACAAAAGATTTCCAATAACTATAATAAGTTCGACAGGTGTGTTTGGATGTGGCGCCCTATTTGAAAAAACCATATCAAGCTGCGTCATGTCATATCCATCAACTGCCAAATGCGACGTCACTAAACATTACAAAGCCCGTCTAACCAAGTGGTGTAAATCCTGGAGGGTTCAGGGGCGTCCTGACCCCCCTCGTGCTCAGGCTAGGGGGTGCACCCCCTTGCAAGTGTCCCCCCATAAGATTTATTTTTCAAACATCATATTTGAATTACTTGGCAGTTAAAGGGACCCTAAAGAGGTTTTTCGAAATTTTATCAGTGTTGAGGCTCAGCATCATTAGATCATTCGCACCATAAGTTAAGCGAAGAACCTTGTATCAAGGCAGCTATGGGCTATATGTGAAGCCCTTGTGGAGCAATCTGAAGCCCTTCAGAAGAGCCGAGACGAAGTACGAAAGTGAGAACTGTTTTTCGTTTCAAAACGTAGTAAGAGCACGAGCTTCCTGAAATGGTATGGATTACTGCTGACATGCCGCAAAAGTTCATTACGCTAATGAACATTACAAATGTTCATTATTGCAGTCCCCATTCGGCCATCATTGTCCTGAACAATCTGCGTGGCCATAACCCCAGCCCCCCCCCCCTCCCCCCCCCCCCCCCCCCCCCACGGTGGTCGAGTTCAAGACAACGTGCTTCACAATGGATGAAAAAATTGAAAATGTGGCGATGGCGCACGTGCTTTTCACAATGGCCTGCCTTTGGTCCCTGGCTTACCGGAAGTAAATATGGGAAGTAAACAGTTCTAGAAATGAAACATAAGGGGCATTCAGCCGCCATTATCCTGCACCATCTGCGTTGCCATTACCCTGCTCTGTAAACAATGACGGGACAGGTTACGGGGTGGACCTTCGCCCCCCTTAGGTTGCTAGGGGGGGGGCTCCCCCTGCCCCCCCTTGTCTGCACGCATATATATATATATATATATATATATATATATATATATATATATATATAATGTTTTCACGTTATAACAAAAAAGCCATAGTATTTTCATTTGGTTTTCCCCGAATGGCGTATTAGCTTGAAATATGCTAGAAATTGCCTGCTCAGTGTTGTGAGGCTTAACTCCCTTGCCCGGAGCCGTGGCAGATGCTCATTTTCTGTTTATTTATTTCAAAGAATCACTTCAGTTTTGATATAATCAAAGGTAAAAACATTTACGAAAAACAAAATGGCCGCCATGACCATATGTATGTCCCCCTTTGTGATTCTTCTGGATTTACGCCACTGTTCTAACTTTCAATGACAATTCAAGGGAAACTGATTTACGGCTTGAAGCCAAGTCGGGTAGCCTTATAGAACGCGTAGTTATAAAACTGAATTCATTTAAGAAGAAAAATGTACGTTCTATCGGGAAGCTAATTAAGGAAACGACGGAGCATGTTTCAAATTAACGTGGAGACAACCACCCGGGTGTATTTAGCCAGTAGCTAGTCTACATGAAGCAACAATGCAAAAGAAAACACGTCCGTGATACACAGTAAACCACTTTACACCCTTAAGGGGGTTTTGCCGTGTCTATAACTAACACCCTTACACCCTAGGAAAAGGGTGTTTTGACATATCAAAACACCCATACCATAGGGTGTTTCCAAAGGCCTAAACAACCTTATCACTGAGAAATTTGAAAAATAAAATCTACCAGTCAGGGAATACGCAATTACAGATGACATCAGCATAGAAGGTGAAAGCACGCGCCAAACCGCACACACAACAGAGCGTATTGTAAAACTTGGACGGAGCGCTCGTGCTACACAGCCTTACACTGACCATCTGGTATATATAGCCATAGTATCTTAAGCCGCCATTCCGTGCAGGTGGAGATATTCCTGTTCCCTATAATGAACATTAAACATTAAGAGAATAGGCGTAAGTTTATGGTACGCTTGTAGATAGCTCTAAAAGAGACATATCTTTTAATCTAAACTCGCCTAAGATCCAACGACATTTTAATCAGCGAGTCCCAGTTATCATCTGGCACGCTGTGGTATGCGCCATGGGTGTTTCGATAACCCATAACACCCTTAACACCTAGAGGGTATTTAGTTAAAGCATTACCCCTTAAAGGCTATTTTGGGGAAGGAAAACACCCTTACACCCTAATTTTTGCAAATTTTGGTTAGGCAAAAGTGTGTTTTGCTTGCTTGAAACCCCCTTAAGGGTGCAAAGTGGTTTACAGTGTAGAAATGAGACGGTTCGATGATTCATATAGAGTTCTTTTTTTCATCTAGAATCGCGACTCGAACTTTCTCTCGTCGTGATAATCCTTTCAAGATAAAACGCGTTATTTGCTGCACACCGCGATGCGCTCAATCTTTCGTACTACGTAATTTAACCGAGGAGAATACCCTGCCATCTCACATTGCAATAGAACTACACTTTAATCAATTTCAGAAACTTGTTCGGCCGTACCTCATGTCCTGAATGCTAATCATCCATGCTTGTCCTTTTTTATTGCTATCCCTTTCTTATCACTTTTCTCGGCTTTTTTTTATTTGCTGAAAGTTAAAAGAAAGTGTTCCGTGGTGCTAAATTGAAGTGTTTTGCATTGCATAAACCATTGCCTTGTTCCGCATTTTTTATTACCTTGTGTAATGTTGTATTGTTGCCTTTAACAATGTTCCATATTCCCCGTAGCTAGTATACCCTCCAACGGAACGCTTTTAAGATATAAACAAATAAATGAATAAATAAATAAATATATAAATAAATAAACTATCTGTTGCTGAAATATAATTATTGCCATTTAGAAGGTCAAGTGACGGACTTTACAAAGTGCGTAAGAAACGCTTTCCTAAGAAAATTCATCAATGAAGCTATTATTAGAATCACGGAGTGTCGACACTTTATTTTTCAGCGCTACACAAAATGCTGTGTGTCTCAATAATTTATGACCCCAAGGGCTTAGACATTTTTCACGGTACGTACGTTCACGCGTCCTGTATGCGGTACGGGCACAGAAATCATAATTAACACATAAAAAAGATACTGAGGGACGACAATAGTGTCATATTAAAAATCAAAATAAGTCGTGTTTCGGAACGCCGAAATCACACAGTCCTGCGAGCTAAAACTGCCCGTATGTCTTCTAGCGTTGCCTCTGTTGTCTTCCTTGTTCTGTGCTTCAACGCCTCTACAAAGCCAGGGCTTGAGTGCACTTTCTTCAAAGCATACGGGCCCACCTGGTCACTCACGTCACCGCCAGAAATCACAAAGTTAACAGCCTTTTCGATGATCCTAAAGTTCCTATTCAAAATTGCTTCAGTGCCGCGTGTTATGTCGTTTTCAACGAACTTCGAGCAAACCGTGAGTCCAGTCAGGGTGTAGTTAGCCCATAAGCCCTGCAGGATGGTTTCCCCTGCTCTGGCCGAGATATCCCATTCCTCGCACAAGTGAAGTTCCCTCAGTGCCTTGTTCGCGGCGAGCAATTCAGCAAGGGACGTCGCTACATCGGGAGTCACCGTTTCAACGCACATTGTGAAGTCCGTAATGGAGCTGTTCTCTTTCAGGGCATTGAGTACGGTTATCAGTTGGTGCTCGTTACCACGCTTGACCCCCGTCACGCTAAAGATTTCCCGGAGGGTCCCGGTACTCTTCACTGCGGAAGCTATTCCGTTCGCCAGTGCGTCGAATACGTCCGATTCGAAGTATAGTCGACGAAGTGTCTTGTTTTTGGCTACGGCTTCAAAAAACTCTCGAAGAACTCCCTCGTCGACCGAGGAAGTGATCCTGACGTACAATGTGGGTGAGCATGCTTCTCTGCGAATGAGTACGGTGAGCACCGAGAGAAGCTCATCGGGCCACACGATCTGAAGCCTCTGGAAGACGCCGGCATAGCGTTCCTGTGCCAACAGCGACCACACTTTGTCTACTTCCCCGCAACACACCTCACTCAGGCGCACCATCTCCAGCGTCCGGTTGGTTGCAAGCATCTTCGCAAAGCCGACTAAGGTGTCGGAAGACGACTTGATGTCGTTCAATGCGAATATCTTGAGGGTATCGTTTTCCACGAGCGCTTCGATGAGAACAGCGGCACCTTCGTCACCGCCACAGGAGTTGCGAAGGCGCAGTTCCTTCAAGGACTTGGTCTGTCGCGTGTAGCTTGCAATATGATTCGCGAATCCACTCCCTGTGTTGACGCAGCTCAGCTCCAATGAGTCCAGCCCTCTGAATACTTCTGAAAAACTTGTGCCCAACTCCTTGCCTTGAAGGTCAACAGTGATATGCACACTACTCAGCGAAGGGCATTGCTCGAGGTTGTCGAAGGCAATCTTGAACGCCCCCAGAGAAATATTGTGCAGGAAAAGCTTCTTCACGGTTGGTCCTGATCTTAACAATTGGCGAAGAACGGCCGCTTCCTCCTCTGAAATCTTTTCGTACGTGACTGAGGCGCCATGCTCAGCGATCGTACTTATCCCGTCAATGCCACATCCTGATAAAATGGCTCGGTACATTTCCAGCCCTTTCTTGTAAAGCTCCTGAACGTCAGTGCCTTGAGTGTCGACATGCTCAGCGGTCACGTCTTCCGTGCTCGGGTCACAGTATCTTGCTCGTTTTCTTGCCCTTGGCATAGCTAATTGCGCTGTTTTTACAGCTGATTAGGCTGCGAGTGAAGCGAGGCTTGTAGAATGCCAGGTATCAACGCAATGAGGTGAACTCGCAAACAGTTGTGGGTATAATTTTCCGAAAGTGTCCGACTTGTGAAGTACCGCTACTGGGACCGAGGAACGGGGGCACTCGCTGTGTCGTTGTGTCATGCATTGCACAGAATTTGCAGTCGAGGGTCTTCAGGGAGTCCCACTTGTTTGCGCTGTGGTTTCGATTGCGCCTAAATGTGAAAAACAGAAATCAAAGAATATCGATCAGTATTGGTGGTTCAAATATTATATCTCATGATATGTGACAAACGTTTGGTCAGTAAAGTGGATACCGCCATGCATGGTGTCCCAGAGCAAACAACGAACGCAACTCATCAAGTTACCACTATTTGAAATGGGGAAGAATTGCTATGGCGACTCAAAGAAAATTCGCGCGTTCGTCCTTCCGTCCCCTGTCACGATAGACGAACCGCTATAAAGAAATATATGCATACAAGCGAAATTCTTCAGCGCATCTTGTCGTCAAACAGAAATCCTCTCGCTCAGAAAGCAACTCTCTTGCTGATTAGGCTACAAGCGTTTTCTTTCGTTATTACTGGTCTCACATTATTCACACCAATAAACACTGAAGAGAAGTAAAAAATGCGATTAATATATATTAGGTTGTCGTCGTTAGGTTAGGTTAGGTTAGGTTAGGTTAGGTTAGGTTAGGTTAGGTTAGGTTAGGTTAGGTTAGGTTAGGTTAGGTTAGGTTAGGTTAGGTTAGGTTAGGGGCTACGAAATGCTGCAAGCTGTGTATAGGCGAAGACACCAATGCGAATGAACGACGTATTAGGAGTTGGTAGCAGCTGTCACGCGATCATCACGTACGCAGTAAAGATGCGGCTTCTAACAGCATGAGTTCGAGTTCCACTTTGCTACTGAGCCTGCACATCGGTAATTTAGCGTATCCATCAGTTTAAAGGAGTACCTGTGCTACAAGGCAAGGTCGCAGATAAGAGTAGCTATCTCTGTTCAAGCCAACGCCGTGAAGACCCACGGCGAAGACTTGCATCGGCCGGACAGCGCAGGCTGGTGAAGCGTGTCGGGACCTGCAAGCACAGACGATCGGCACTTTCAACACGGAGTGCGTGAGCAACAGACGCTCAATTAACCTCAATCTCTTCCCACCCACTGGTGCAAACACACGCGGCAGGGCATCATCACAACATATGTTGAGCAAAAATAGAAAAACTAATAGGTCACTTCGCCCGCTGCAGCGAGCGAAGTGACTTTCGTACGCCCTGTAACTTCAGCGCGAACATGGCGGTGAAAGCACAAGCCATACTATATCTTGGCGTATATCTTGGCGTCAACGCATGCGGTATATTAAGAATTGCAAGGAAAAATTGCATCATTGAATAGAACCAGCTGCCTTGAAATATTGCAATAGAAAGCAACATCTCGAAAGTTAATGAACTTCTAAAAAATGATAACCAAGTTTATTGTTCCGCGCTGTTCTCAATAACCACCTTTGTTGTGTTCTATTATGTTATTCTGTTATTTTGCGTTGCACTTTTAAATATCTCTCAATATTTTCAATATGTGTTGCGTTATTGCGTTCCCTTTTTAGAAACTCGTTTTGTTTGCAATTTTTCGTGCTTGCTATGTCTTATTGCATGGTATCTTTCTTTCCCTAACCCCCCGTCCCCCCCCCCCCCCTCCCCATGTGATACCCTCCAACTGAGGGCCTTTAGGGCTGGGTTTCTCGAAATAGATAAACAAATGTACTAGTCTCTGAAGCGCTGTGCTTCTGGGCATACGCACGTAATAATAATAGCAATGATTTCCGGGAAAACCCGATATGATTACGAGGCGCGCCTCGTACATTCTCGGACACATTCTCGTTATCTTCGAGTCCGCCTCTGATCGAGAGACCTCAGCGGAGGGCGACGCCGGTACAAGTCTTGTTTTTCAGAGAGGCGGTCGATCAGATTGTGAAATTTTGTTACAGAGCAGACACATACGCAGGCACAGAAAAACACAACCAGAACAGGTGTGCGCAAACTAGCAACTGTTAACCTTTCGTGAGGCGCCATCTGGGGCTGCCTCAAGAAAGAAGGAAAGAGAGCGAGGGAAGGCAACGAAATCGTGAACGTAAAAATATAACTCAAACTACAGAGCAGAGGAACTGCTGTCATTTTTTTTTTGCAACTTGAAACTCGACAATATAGGTTATAAATCAGTTGAAGTTCATGCGCATTTGCGGGAAGACTAATTCATTTAACTATTCCGCTCTTCCGAGAGCCATTCACCTGTGGAACGACCTTCCTAACACCATAGCTTTCGTAAGTAACCAAGATAACTTCAAGCATCTACTTACCACACATTTGTTAAAATAATGCTTGATGACATGCCTATTACATTGTTTTTTTCATAGCATTATTGTTATTGGTGAGCAATTTTATGTTAAATGTTTTTTTGTAATAGCAGAGTTATGTCGCGTTCGTTATTTAATTATATTGCTCGTATGTTAACGTGCCACATTTTGTTGTGCAAATGCGCTGGTCGTGATTGAAAGTGTATTGTGTTCCTTGCCTCTCTTTATTGTTGTATAACGTAATGATCAATACGTTCCCGCATAGGTTACTGTAACATTTTTTCTTGCTGTTCTCATTTCCTTATGTATTTATACCCGTTCATTTTGTACACTGTTCAAGTGTAACATTTTCTTGCATTACCCTCCTTACGCAATGCCTCCAAGGGCCTGTAAGGTACTTTTAAGTAAATAAATAAAATAAATAAACAAATACATAAATAATGGTGCGTGCATTAATGTAGCGCAGCGTTCCTCAGCTCGCTCGCTTTTGCAAGGGCCGGGACGTGTCGCTTAAGAATTCCATTTCAGCTTTGCTTAGCGACAAAGTTGGAGGGATTACGCATATGCGCCGAATTCTCCTGATGCCGTGCTGTAGGCCTCAACTATTTCTCTCTTCTGCTGTTCTTGCGTGCGAAACAAGACCTTAGCCTGATCAAACAAAGCCCTGCATCCGCACTCCTTGCAGTGCGTAGGCCAAGTTCCCTGCTCCGCTAATCTGTGCGCATGCACAGCGGTGCTCTCTCAATCTAGTGTTCAGGCCAGTTATTCCAATGTAGCTATTGTTGCAGGTCAGAGGGATATGGTAAACCAGAGCATTCGACAAATTTGGTTTGGTGTCGTGTTTCGCATTTATTTTTTTTTGCGACGTGTGAACGTCGTTCTGGTTCACTCTCTTGCAAAGACCTTTGAGTTTCATTGGGGCCGAGAACACTACGCCCACATCGCGCTTGGCTGCAACTTAAGCTTGTGTGAAATGTTGTGTACGTAAGGAATGACTGCCGGCCGTGTTTTTTTTTTTCCTTCCCTGCTTTGCTTCCGCGCATGACAAGGCCTCAGCTCTTTCAGGCATTTCTCTGCTATGGAAGCAAGAACCTGAGTGGGAAACCCGCTTGAACGCAGTCTTACCCATTGGGCTCGGAGCTCTCTGTGCTATGGAAGCATGACTTTTTCAAGGCCAGCGTGAAACAGCTTGATGCCATGCCTCTCTTCGCCATCTTTGAGTGGCCCGAGCCGAATGGCAGCATCGGTCCCCCCTGACTGCTGACTGCCCAAAAGCTGCAATAAATGTTTTCACGGGTGTGTACCGAGGCCATTGTTCTGAGAGCGCTTGAGACACCACAAAAATAAGAGCACGTACAGGAACGAACTTTTTATTGAAAGGGTTACACCATCAATAAAATTGTAGCCTTAGTAGAGGTTTTACATTCGATATATTAGTTGTCACAATTGTAAAGGGTCAAAGAAGCATACACAAAATATATAACAATGCACACGACACAATTTGGTGAAGACATATAGCCTGTAAAGCATTCTTCCTTCCCAGGCTGTCTTGAAATCTTCGAAAATAAACATTTATGGGGCAGGTGTGAAGTAAGAAACGTTCCGTAGAGTATTTGTGAGCTTGAGCAACTAATAATTAAGAATGCAACAATATATACACCGACTTGCTGCAAGTGATGGTTGATGCAAGCCATGGTCCCTTGCTTTGTGGTACATGCATATTCTCGAAATTTGGTACATATTCCGGGTGACGTACATACATACGACAGTGTACCAAGACTACAGCCCGGGCGTCTCAATGTGAAGCTTGATGCACAGCTAACTGCAAGTATTCAGTTCTTGAACGCTAACTCGATCATCCACTCGCGCATCCCGCATCCGGTATTACTGCAACAATCTCTTCGCAACATACACAGCGACCGACGTGTTGTAACCCATGCATTTCACATATTAAGCTCAAGCAACAACGCTACAGCATAACATTCTCCTATTCTGCAAAAGCGAGCGAAACAAAGGTAGGCCCAGATAGGACAATACGGTCTGTGTACCCAAGTACACCGCATGCTTCTCGATCGCCATACTCAGGCCGATATGCAAGCTAGGACTGACTGGATTGCTTCAGTCGCCGCCTCTTCTGTCTTGTAAGTTAGCTTCTGCACTTTCTTCACGAGGTCAGCGCTTGAGCGCAGTTTCTTCAGAGCGTCGACGCCTCTCTTGTCGTTTAAGTTAGGACCCGAAATCACGAACTTCGCAGCCTTCTCCAAGAGACGAGCGTTCCTGTATAGAATGTCCTTCATCTCCTCGAAGGTTCCCTCGGAGTCGTCGTGGCGGAAGAAAATCCTGAGAGCGCTGACTGTGTAGTTGACCCTCATGCCCTGAAGGACCGCTTCTACCTCTTTGGGCGAGATTACCGAGTCGTTGCAGACGCGGACGACGTTCAGCGTGTTGTTCGTGGCGAGCAACCCCGACAAGGACGTCGCCAACGCGGGCGTCATCGCTTGCGCGTACATTGTGAAGTGCCAAATGGAGCGGTTTTCCTTTAAGGCATCAAGAATGCCTATAAGATGGCGCTCGTTGCCTTTTTCAACGAAGTGATTGTCCCTGATTTCGCGGAGCGTCGTTGTACGATGCCGTTCGCTAGTGCGTCGAACGTGTGTTGCTGGGGGAGAAGCGAGAGCCCGCGAAGTGTCTTGTCTGCGGCCACGGCGTCGAAAAACTCTTCAAGAACACCCTCGTCGGCCGAGGGGGTCACGGATACTGACAACCCGGGACAGCACGCTTGTCTGCGGATGAGCGCGGTGAGCGCCGGGAGAAGCTCCTCGGGCCACACGATCTGAAGCCTTTTGAATACATTAGCGTAGCGTTCCTGCTCCAGCAATGACAAGAGTTTATCACTGTCGACGGGGCACACTTCGCTGATGTCCACGACTTTTAACGTCGTGTTCAAAGGAAGCATCTCGGCGAAGGCGAATAAAGTGTCGGAAGACAACTTCATGTCGCCTAAAGTGAACTTCTTGAGGGTCTCGTTTCCAGCAAGGGCTTCTACGAGAACTACGACGGCTTCGTCACCACCGCAGGAGTTGTAGAGGCTTAGTTCAGTCAAGCACTTGCCCTGTCGGATGTAGCTAGCAACCTCCTTCGCGTATCCAGCGCCCGTGTTTTTGCAGCGCAAGACCAAGGAATGCAGTCCTGTAACCACCTCGGTGAGAGTGGTGCCCAAGTCCTTCCCTTCGCAGTCGATACCAAGAGAGTTTCTCCAGCAAAGCGCTGTACTGCACGCCGTCGAAAGCGACTTTGAGCGCGCTCATTGAGATTCGGCGTAGATTAAGCGATCTCACGAGTATGCCTACGCTACACATTCGCCGGAGCAGAGCAGCATATCCTTCCGAAAGCTGATCGTACATCAGCTCGTAGTCATGCGTGTCCTCCGTATCGTCCTCGTTTCGTTCAGTTACTCGCCCTAGCAGGTATAACAACTCAGCAGGATGCTGGGTGACAATACCCTGGGGGTGAAAATCCAGAGTTGACGCTACAGCCATGTTCAAGTCACAATAGCTTCTTTTGTTTCTTTATACTTCGGCAGTGCGAATTGTGCCGTGTATGTGTTAATAGCACAGGGGGTGAATAGAAGTTTGTCGAACCTGTCACGTCACTGCTTTGATCAGCCAAAAGTGATCGTGCTGCAGTTTTGTCGCGAATGTATAACTGCCCGTGTATGTCGGCTTTGTGATCTCGTTATCGGGAACCGATCCGAGGAAATCGGCGTGTCCGTCAACAGCCGACGGAATCTTTGTGGCAGGCTTTGCAAAAGAGAAGGCGCGCTTTGAGACAGCGTCAATTTGATGTTTCGAAGGCTTGAAGGAGCCTAGTGGGAGAAAAGGAAAGCGGCAAATGTATCGGTATTAGTTTTTTTTTTAAATAATAACGCTTACTGTAGGCCAAAATTCTAAGAGCAAGCTACGCAAACGGGATACAGTCACGTGTGGTACCCTTAAACTCTTCATGAAAATCTCAATGTTACCTTAATTACCTTGATTATTTCTACAAACGCGCAGAGCTGTATGTTATAGCCCACCACTCGCACATGACGTGCTCCGATTTCTTAGTGAACGTATAAAGCGGCGGCCGTGGTATATTAAACGGGGATTAGCTGCAGCAAAACCTTGCGCTGTGGACAACAAATCCAACTGTAACGATACTGTATAGCTGCACAAAAGACAGGGTGCATAACATGGAAGAGACCACTGAAAACAACCCGTGTCGAGCCCCGCCATCCCGAAATGGGTCAGGGTCAGCCGCCTATTCAAAGCTCTTTACTGCATGCTTAGATGCACTAACACTGGCAGCGAAGGGACACTGGAGAAGAGTGCCGGCGAATATCTCAGCAACTTGCATGCGGTGTTCTTATCGCTTCCTGCTTTCCAGCGTTGTATGTGCTCATTTCCAATACGGGATAGACCCCAATAAACGAAGTGCTATAGTGTGGTTGAAGAGCACAATTTGGAGATGATAAATACAACGGTATCAATGCGATCAACGCATAAGAAAAAGAACACGAAGACGAGGACAAAGAACATTTATGTAATAGGGTTCAATAAGGGGCAACGAAACAATTCAAGGAAGAGTTCAGTGAAGGGTCAAGGAACGTCAAAATGCTTTCAGCGCTATTTCCGACAGGAAGGCCTTAAAAGACCTCGGATGCATTTATGGCACGTCATTATGCTAGTGCGGGAATACTTAGAGAGTAAAGCCCTGGCTCCATTAAAGAGAGACATTACAAAAGCGTCGAGCTATAAAAATCACTAACCGTATCTCAAAAGCAAGGCCTCGTCACTTTTCCCTCAACGAAGGCATAAAGATATGCATCTTGTAAATCAGCGCCGCCCAAGCGAACGAAATATAAATAACTACGACTAACGAGCAGCAGATGCGCGATTATTAATACTGAATCACACGAGGAAGCTTTCCATGCATTGATAAAGGTCGAATGAATATATATGTCGTAACAGAAATGTCATTCGCTTTCTTTTTGTTTTGCCTTAGTTTGACACGTGAACCCCTTTAAATGAAAGAAAACGGTGGTTTACATCATTCAAATGATTATCGTGGCTGCCACGCGGGAACATCAGTCACAAAGTACGCGAGCAGAATGCGCATTTATTAAAAACACCGACAACCGCAGCAAGGCTTCAGCAAAGTTGATGCGACTTTACGTTGCCGAACAAAATTGACCCCATGCTTGACTTATCAAAGAAAGATATCCTACGTCGATAAGTATCAGGACTGTACGGTAAGCATTTGGATAGGCCTTTTGGAAGACACGTGCGTAGAGCAAATATTTTCTTTCTGCTATCATTTTTTGTAAATTGTACTGACATGTTTTGCTCAACATGGAGCTCCGAATGGGGTTGGCTTCGCTGTTCTTGCAAAAACATGCCTGATAAATGGAAATTCCTCGAGTTAGTCACCGCTGCATTGTTTGCAACCACCAAATGCTGTCTATCCAAGCACCAAAACATGCTAAGGCCACGTCCAAATCAGCACATCACATTTCGCTATAGCATCACAACGGTTACTTTCAAGACAAAACAAAAAACGCATTCACCCGAAAGAACACTATAAGGCTCGTTCACACCTGCGACTTTAGCACCGGTCGCAAATGGTCGCAGAATGACTGCTTTGGCTCAGACGCTCGCTGCTATAGCAGCGAGCGTCTGAGTCGCGCGACTGCAATCCCAAGCTTCTGAACCAATCACGTGCGCAGGAACAAGACAGTCGGCTTATTTTACGGGGCAATGGCAATGCGATCCATATGCGAGCAGACGTGAATTGGCGACGGGTACAAGTCGCGCGCAGGTGTGAACGTCGGTCGCCTTGAGTCGCTTTCTGGTCGCCAGTCGCAAATGGTCGCGCGACCGATGGAAGTCGCAGCTGTGAATCAGCCTTATGACAGTAACACTGCATGATACAGTGTTCAACGTGTTAATCATATACCATGTGCTGCAGTAAGCATACGCGTTCTAACTGAATCAAGAAGCACGGGGTCATGCGCGCACAAAGAAACATAATAATAATAATAATATCTGGGGTTTAACGTCCCAAAACCACGATATGATTATGAGAGACGCCGTAGTGGAGGGCTCCGGAAATTTCGACCACCTGGGGTTCTTTAACGTGCACCTAAATCTAAGTACACGGGCCTCAGACATTTTCACAAAGAAACACGAACACACCTGAATCGCTCAGCACTTTCACAGCAAACCCGTTCCGTTACCTTCCGACTGAGGCAATGTGAGAGCACCAAAATTAAGATCGCGTGTGGTCTGCGGTGACGGCGACCAGAGATCACAGATCGCTCATTAGCCTTTATAGTTAACCTGCGCCGCCCATAAGGGAGGACGGCGTCGCGTCGTGCAAGGGGAAAATGGAAGTGAACCATAAAAGAGCGCAGAGGCCATCTCCTCGGGATGCGTATGCACGCCAAACGCAGCTTTGTCAAGTTTAATTCCGCTAACTCTTAAGACAATTCTGTATTAGACATTCGACTAAAATAAAACGTCCTAAAACTGCAGCGACATTTAAGCTGTACTTAATTCACGATATTGGCATAAATTGCAAGCCCATAGCTCGTTAGTGGATTTAGCATTGTGAACGGTCACCGTCCACGTATGTGACCAAACATCGCCCGATTGTATAAACCTAACGTGAAAATTTGGGCGATTTGGTAACGCATGACGAAACAAAGCGTACAACTATTGAGGCGAGGACAAAAGGAAGAAGGTCGAATAAGGCCGCCGTTCGTCCTTCCTGTCTTTGTCTCAGTAATGGCGCCGTGGCTCGTCAACATGGCATCAAATGTCGACGCCCACGACAATCACTCCATCTATGCACCTCACCCGCTAGAGAAGCGTATAGGCGTCTCGTGGTATACGAGACATTCAAGCAACGCTTCGCACAACAATAACTACCCAGAATATCTGCTGCGGCGCTTATTTCTCGACTTACGTACTCAGATCTGAATTTTTCGTCTTTTTCGGGACGTTCAAAGCGACCAAAAAGCGCAATCGTAATGGGTGCTAACGGCAACACTCACCCACTTGGTGTCCTAGACTTGCGGTCTTCTTGATCCCCGGTGCAGCGAAGCTTCGTTAGGCGCCAGCGTAGGTCAGGAAGCCAAGCTTGGTGATCAACGACTGATGTAGGTTCGTAGCAGCCGTCGAGATATGTCACCAGTTGCGCATTTATGACGTTGATGATGCGCGTCCTATACCAACACGCATACGTTGGAGACGCTCTTGTTTCTGGGCATGCGCAGGAATAGCTCGACGGCAATCAAGCATTTCAATCGGGCAAAAGAAAGAGGAGGACACGCCAGGGTCGACACGCTCCGTGATAAGGAGAGCCACCTCAGTTACAATCACAGAGCGGTGATCTGCCGCGCTGAAGGCTTGCAATACACATAACTTGGGCACCGTAAACTGGTATAACCCGACGAGACGTGCGAGCGCATATTGTCACGTCGCATATTGGCAGCCGCTCCACTGGTGCCGAAATCCCCTGGTCCTCGCCCTTCCAAGACTTCTAGCTTCGATGGCATCAGTGGAGCGGCTGCGCAAGAACCGCGGCGTCCTGCAGGCCTCCGTTCCCGATGCCGCTCAAGTGGAATCTCACGTTGCCTACCCGATTCAAAAGAACGCCGAGCTCGTCAACCTCAACAAGGACATCTTCGACGCCACTGACGACGACGCTTACGAGGAAGAGGCTGCAAACAAAGCGACGGCCACGAGTACTTCAAGGCCGGAGGCTACATTACCGAACGCCGATGCCGGTGGTGCCAGAGCCTCGGCAAACAACGAGGTGAGTGACCCCTCACCTCGAGTACCAGAGATGACTCCCAGTCAAGCAGGGGCGTAGCCAGGGGGGGGGGGTTGGGGGGGGTTCAAACCCCCCCCCGAAATTTTTCAGTTTTGCTTGCGTATATATATACAGGCGCACATACAAACGCACGCACGAACATACATAAAGTATGGTTGAACCCCCCCCCCCCCCCCCGAAAAAAGTTTCTGGCTACGCCCCTGCAGTCAAGGAACCGTGCCGCGTCATCGCACAGTACTAAACAAAAATAACCAGAAACGGGAGTAAACTGCTTGTCCTCTAGCGCACTACCTTTTCTGGTTTTTTTTTTTACACGTACCAGTCGCGGTAAAAATTTACTCTCGCGATAACCGAGTTTTTGAACGTAGCAACGGTAGTAATTTTTTACCCCCGCTGAGGTTTTCAGCGAGTATAGTAAGAGTAATTTTTTACTGCCTTTACAATGTTTTCCCGGTGATTTCTGAGTTATTTCTCGGTTGACAGTTTCTTGTGGCTGATGTAGTAGTATTTATTTACTCCCCTAACTCAGTTTTCGCGGCTATTTCTGATGGTTAAAAAAAAGGAGCGCGATTGCACCATGATCCATCGAAATTCGAATTTAATCAACGTAGAAAACACAGTATCCATGACATATACAGAGATAAACACATACACATATACATACACACACACACGCACACACACACAACCAATGCAGAATAAAACACCACTTCAACCGACTGCTCCGCTGTACAACCGTACTCCGGCCACCCGGTATATATAGGCACCGCGTCTTGACCCGCCATGAAGTGCAGGTAGGAGAATTATGTTTTGCTTGCTTGAACAATAAAGATTGACAGCGCACGCGTAAACTTTGAAGTTTGGCGGCAAGTCGCCATGAGACACACCGACCTTTTTAGTATAAACCCGCCTTATCTGACCTTTTTGATTATCCAATTATTCGCTGGCACTCCGTGTTGGCCGCACTCCCGTTAGCAGTGCTGATGCACAAACCCGCAAAATATACCTAAGCACACACAAACCACGGCCACTCAACAATTTTTTCATTGCGCAGCGCTACACAAACACAGTAGCAGCACATATATCCAGGAACGCCGGCGAAGTGGAGCGGCGCCGTGCCTGTACCAGGTTCTAACGACGGCCTCGCTAGGCCTTTTCGAGGAGCACGGCTACGCGATAAACGACAGCTGGCGATCTCCTCTGCAATTTTCGTCGTCGTTATTTTAGAGACAAATTAAAAATAGGTGTCCGCTATTCGAGGAGTCTTACGGAGCGATGCACTTACAACGAACGAGACCGCTCGCAGGCCCGGTTTTTCACCGTTCTCGTGCTCGCAGTGCACCGTCGGCCGCACGTTGGTTCCGTCTGCCTCGATCGGCAGGGGCGTAGCCACGTTAGGGCACACCGGGCCCGTGCCCTCCCCCCCCCCCTAATTTTTTTTGCCATAGCATACAGAGCAGAAAATGACACTCGACCACATCTGCCTGCTCGTCCCAACTACAGATTAAGGAGCTCGTCCCCACTACAGATTAAGGAGGTGACCCCCCCCCCTCCCGAAAAAAATTTCTGCCTACGCCTCTGTCGATCGGGGCTCGCCTTCGCGCTAGATGTTTCACAGCGGCGGCCGCATGGAGTGAAATACACAGTTTGGACTATACACAGTTGTACACAGGACTGTACACAATCTATGCGACGCTTGTTTCACCTGCTCCGGCGAGGCACTCACACCGGCCGCTGGCCGGCTCGGTGCCGACGACGTAGTGAAGCCTTTTTCTTATAGTTGTAGCCGGTCACTCTCCAGGAAGCAACCACGGACGATCACACCAGCCGGATTTTGTTGGCGCTGGGAGTGTTCTTCGTATCTCTTCGCGATTCGGCACGGAAGCGAGGTATCCACGGCGTCCAGGCTCGGAGCCTTGCGCTCGTAAGCGCACGGCCGCTCGATGATAGAAGAATCACCTCAGATCCAGCCCGCTGTGCGCAGCCGCTTGCCATCACCGCCACCAGACATATACAGCGCAAGCTTCTTACTCGTCCCACAGGCGCTGAGCCGTGCCCCCATCTGGGAGGCAGAAAGCGCCTTTTCCGAAGAACCACTCAACAACAACAACTCGCCTGTCTCCAGGGCGGATATCTGCAGTACGGCTTTCCAGCAGGCTTTTTTCTTCGAGCTAAAGTCCCTAGATTTTTCGCTTTTCAACAGGGAAAAATCTAGGGACTTTACTTCGAGCAAGTCCTTTCGTTCACAGGCTGCTTTTCTCGCTTGTTGTGCTTCTGCAGCTGAAGTGCCTGAGGCGCGACAATGCCCAGCTTTGAAAAAAAAAAAAAAAAAACTCGAGCGGGCACTCATCGTCGGACAAAAGCCGCCGAAGCGGGGCGAGCGGGACGACCTTGAGGTCACATGGTAATAAACTCTCAAACGGGGGTTAAAAATCACGTGACAGAATACTCCCACGTAGTAAAATTGGATTATGACATCTTTTTACTACGTTCCTCAGAGGTGGTGGTAAAACTATGTCATGTGCCACTTTTACTCCAACGTGAGGTAGTAATTTTAGAAGCGAGGGAGTTTTCAGAGGTAATGAGCCGCAAAAACCCCCATCTCGGCTAACTTTTGCTTACAGTCCTGCCGAAACTACAGATCCCTACGTTTTCCGGCGCGCTTCGCGATTGGCAGTCCTTCTGGGACCACTTTAGCGCCACGATACATCTCAACGACGAACTTCCGCAGATCGAGAAGTTTAAGTACCTGCTCTTATATTTGACTGGTGCAGCCAAGAGAGCAATCGAAGGTTTCGACTGACGGAAGATAATTACAGCATCGCCATCAAGACTTTGACGGTGCGGTTTGGACGACGCGACTTGCTCATCAACGAGCACGTTGACCACCTCCTCGCCTTGGCACCAGTGAAGTCTTCGGCACAGGTTGAAAAACTTCGACTACTCTACGACAAAGTCCAGTTTCGTGTTTCCGCATTGACCGGTTTGCGCGTCTCACCTGACCAGTATAACGTTGTCCTCAACCGCGTCTTAATGAAGTGCCTACCTGACGACTTCGCGATACTCTATCGCCAGAAGGCGAAGGAAGTGCCGCAGGATACATCCGGTATTGCGACACCTGAAGAGAGAGCTCGACAGGCTATGTTACGGTTTCTGCGTGTCCAGGTTGAGATAAGAGAGGAAGGCAGGCTAGGACGAACGGCGTCAGCTTCCTCACGTTTGATACCTGAAGAGGACGTCCAACCTCCGCCAGCACCAGTGGAACATCTGTCAACGGCGTCCGCACTTGCTGCCGAATCTGTTGCAGTGACGCAAGAAGCGTGCCCTTTATGCAACGATTGTCGTCACACTATCGCGGAATGCAACGTCCAGCTCTCGGCGGATGAAAAAAGGGCTCGCTTGCGCAGTGCTCGATGCTGCTACCGCTGCGGCAGGAGGAATCACGTGGCTCGTTTTTGCCGGCTATCAGGGAACGTCACGTGTAGCAAGTGCCATCGTCGACATTTGACCGTCCTCCGTGAGCTGTTCACCCCAGATGCATCAGCCCGTACAAACGTGACGACAGTGGATCAGGCCGAGCCACGCATCGCCGGACGAGACACCAGCACGCTGCCAGTGACATCTGTACTAAGCGCCCTGAGCGGAATTAGCGCAGTACTTCTCCAGACAGGACGAGTGTGGGTTGAGTGCGGGTCACGAGGGCGTCTCGTACGTATTCTTCTCGACAGCGGCAGTCAGCGCACATTTATTCGAGCGGATGTCTCAAAGGACCTCAGATATGCCTGGTTATTGGAAACGAGGAACTTTCCTTGGTTACGTTCGGCCACTCGAAGCCCCGCCAAGTAATGCGCAGTCGGCGGGTAGCCTTGACTCCTCGAGGCCAACGTAGAGACATAGCGGTAACCGTGGAGGCTTTGGAGATACCTGAAGTGTGTACGGTCACAAGCCCGCCTATCAGCAGTACAGTCTTGGAGCGTCTGTGCGAGAAGAACTATGACGTCGCGGACAACTATCATCCCGACGCATGGCAGCCACATGAAATATGCACTACTTAGTTCCGACGTCTACTGGAAGGTGGCAACTGGAATGATTGATCGCTTAACCAGCGATCTGACGGCCGTGGAGACCAGGTTCGGATGGACCGTTCAGGGAACTATGGAACTCGCAGGAAGTTCAACACCTACCAGCGCTCTATTCCTGAACTGCAACACGACTTCGCTTACTGACTTCGATCCTTCTACGATGCGGCGTCTAGACGTCATCAGAGTCGAGCCATCTGATGAGGAAAAGGACAAGGCTCTGCCAGCACTTAATATATTGAAAGAGAGAACTGTGAACTTATATGAGCGCAACCAAGTGCCGCCGAACATCAGGGAAGTAGCCCTGCTGATCTACGACCAATATACCTCGCCTGGACCTCTGAAGCGACATGAGAAGTTGTGGAGGTGCTGGGTAGTCTCACGGATGTTGCAGACCCCTCCTGGAAGCCGCCCCCGCTGGCCCGATGCACGGGAGTGTTGACTGGCACTGCAGTGCCAGTCAACACTCCCGTGCATCGGGCCAGCCGCAGGATCAGGGGATTACCTCCCGACGCCGACGTTACGCTTTGCACCACTTCAACCGGCATGACCAGCACTTGCGTTCAGACCACCCCATCCGGCACGGAAAGCACGATGGTGAACCGGTACACACTTGAGAGCCCGCGGGTTCCGACGCCGTTTCATGGCACTGTGCTTGAAGACGTCGAAGTCTGGTTAGTCGACTTCGAGCGTGTGGCTGCCTTGAACGAATGTGACGACGCTGTCAAACTACGACGGGTGTACTTCTACTTGAAGGACGGGGGGAGCACGTACGTGGTACCAGAACCGCGAGGACCAACTGACGTCGTGGCGCGAATTTTGCCGTCGGCTGCTGGACACTTACACTAGTGCTGACCGCCACGAACGAGCGGAACGAGCGATCCAGGCCCGCATCCAGATGTCCGATGAAACTGTGACGACCTATGTCGAAGATATGACGCGCTTGTTCAGACGAGCTGATCTAAGAATGGCAGAGGAGAAGTTGCGGCATCTGATGCGAGGAGTCAAGGAGCAGCTTTTTGCTCGTCTTGTACGGAGCCCTCCGAAGACGGTCGCCGAGTTCTTGTCTGAGACCGTCACAATGGAAAAGATGCTTCAGCATCGATCCACATGAGCGGCAACTCAACAGTACGTCCGCTACTGAGGTTTCCGCGGCTATCGGCAGCAACACCGAGTGTCTGCGAGATCTCATCCGCTCTATAGTGCACGAGGAGTTGCACAAAGCCGCCGCACCACCACTTCCTACGGTAAGAGCCATTGCCAGTATTATAAAGGACGAGCTATACCAGGCGAGGTTGATTGGTCGTAGATCAGCAGGGCTCTTCGTAAACGCGTCGATTAAAGGAGTCCTGACAGAAAAATTTTCGCCCCGCGTTTTTTTGCTGCAATGTGTTGCTGGGGGCCTGTTAGTCATAACACGGCACATCGTTTGCTGCAGGGCGCGACAGATAATTAATTACAAGCTCCTCATTACCGACACAGCCTCAGTTTCGGTTTGACAGAGCTCCAAAAGCGACAAGCCGCCGGGTGCAACTATCACCACCTAGCGAGTGAAACGCTTGGTCACGTGAGCACATAGAACAGTGACGCATTTCCGCGCGGTCTGTCGTCGTCGGGCTCATCGTCGTCTGATGGCGACGATTTTCTTGCGGCGGGTATGGAAGAAATTTTCGACGTGGCGAATCACTTCAGGAATTGACCCGCTAGCGAGGAGCGATTCGTCGGGAAGCGCGTCAAAACAGAAATGGCGGCTAAGACGTCATCATAACTTGTACCGGCTGCAACGGTTACGTAGGGGAAGTAGGGGGGTCACCTCGGGTCACCTCCAAGGATGTCAATGCACTAGGTGCGGCCTATAATGCTGGATCGCGCTCGCGAACTTCAAAATTCATATAAAATACCTTCCAAGCTTTATTCGCTGTCGATATTTTGCAGATGGTACACGCACGTATACGGGAATCGATCCAGCAGGCTATCTCGGCCGCGAAATTTTGTGTCAGTACCCCTTTAAGCTCGCTCTCCAGAGGGATAGCGCGCGCACTTCTTTCTTTCGTGACCTGTGCCTCCGCCCATGCATTTCACCCCCTACTACAGGTGGCAATACGATCTGCCCACTAGACAGAGCGTGCGCTATGATGAGCAAGAGAGGCTCATTCCCGCCCTTCATTACCACTGATGCGAACCCACGCGCCTGTCTATCTTAGAACTGAAATCTGAGCGCGTTTGTAAGTTAGCGCTCGTCTCGTGTCCATGTTCCTCGCTTGTGTCTTCTTTTTTTGCGCTACACTGTAAACAAAAATTAGCCGAGATGGGAGCTTTTCCAGCATATGAGCTCCTAAAACCCCCATGCCCCAATCATTTACTCCGTGCTAGCGGAGTGAAGTCGGCACATGTCGTCGTAAAACGCCCCTTGCTTAATGAGGGAGTTTATGAACGACATGACCTTGTTAAACTCCCCACGGAGTTTTAGATCACGTGGTTATAAACTCCCTATGGGAGGTTTAAAAAGCATTTTGGTCATGACGTGCGTGTCACGTGGTTAGAAACTCCCTATGGGAGTTTTAAAAACCATTTTTGGTTATGACGTGCGTGCGTGTGTGAATGTGCGTGTGTGTACGGGCATGTTTGGCACGCCGGTGTGAAGCTCCAGTGCCTTCTGTGGGTCGCCGTGTGAGCATTGTCGACAGACAAACGAAATTATCAGTGCAGCGAGGATTTGCAACGGCCGGCCGAGACAAGTTCAACTCGGGCCAGCGTCCGACCGCGAACACATCGAGCTGGCTGTCGCGTGTTTATTCTCCCGTCAAGCGGCAATGCCCATGCACACGAGTGCAAGCCTCCGACACGCCACGACACGGCACGCTTCAACGTGCCGAGTTCCGAAGAAGTGCGAAAAATAATTTCATCGGTAACAAAAAGTAAGCTGTCGCGATCGTCAGCGGGTTGTTTCTGGAGTTTCACCGGCTAAAACTTCGAAGCAGAAAGAAGTATAGGCTTCGCTACGTCGTCGGCATCAAGCCGGCCGGCGGCCGGTGTGAGAGCTGCGACGCGCTCGCCCCGACCACCGGCAACGCTTGCTTCTCGGAGTGTCACCGAACCGATGTTTCACCGGCTGCAACTTCTAAGCGGTAAGAAGGCTTCGCTACGTCGTCGGTACCAAGCCGGCGGCGTAGCGAACTCGCACCGCCACACCGGTCGCCGTGGTGAGTTCTACGAGCTCGCACCGGCCACCGGTGAAGCAAAGAATATGTTTCACAGAAATAAAAGCTGCTGGAATGAATAAGTCTAAATTGTCTCTTTTGCGCCATGCAACCACCGCTGTCAAACGTCTAGCGAGAAAGCGAGCGAGAAGGCGAGCGCCGATACGAGACAGATTGAACCAACATGCGACCGCCGATGCACTGCGAGCAACAGGAACCGGGACTATACCTGCTCAAGTATGCAGCCAGTCTGTCTGTCTGTCTGTCTGTCTGTCTGTCTGTCTGTCTGTCTGTCTGTCTGTCTGTCTCAAAGCGCACGACTTCAGCCATCACCGAACATTGTAGTTATATGGACAGTTTCATTTTTAGTACACCTGAGGTGAGCAGTGGAGCTAGCCCCATTTCTGTGGCACATACCGACTAGGCTATTTCTAGAATGCTTCTTCATGTTTAGGGGACCTCTCTGGCACATACACGCTAGGCTAGTTGCAGACTGCTTCTTCATGTTTAGTGGGCTGGAGGTGAGTAGTGGGACTTGTTCAATTTCCGTGGCACATACCTGCTATAGGACAAACGCTCCGTAGGAATTTTGCACTAACCCTCCAGTCCCCCTCCAGTGGCAAGCACTCGACATTTCCGCAGGCACGGACGTCCGATCCGGAGACGATCATTTTCCACGATCGTGATCCATCATTGTTTTCCAGCTATCGCTGAAGAAGGATCGTAAACATTTAGAAGGTCAAGTAGAGAGCTTTACTGAGAATTTAAAAAGCTTTCCTGAGAATATACATCACATAAATAATGGAGTCAAGGACTGTCGACACTTTATTATTCACCCTACACAAAATACGGTATCTAATAAAGTGAATTATTCAGATTTTTTTTTTCACACTACACATCCATCCTTTCAGGCGTCCTATAGGCAGTATTGGTGGAGCACTCATACGTTAACATGCACAAATATACTGGGAGGTGACAATAACGTAGACTTATTATAATACGTCTGCCTTTCGAGCTCTTAATTTACACAATTAGGCGAGTCAATGGGGCTTGTATGTATTCCAAGGTCGCTTCTGTTGTCTTCTCTGTTGTGAACTTCAATATCTCCACAAAGGCAGCGCTGTATGCTCTGAATTTTCTTCAGAGTATACAGGCCCTCCTCGTCACCGACGTCACCACCAGAACTCAGTCCACCGCCTTGTCCAGAAGTCCAAAGTTCCTATTCAAAAGTGCGTCTATGACTTGTGCCTTCCCGGGCTTATCGAGGTTCGAGGAGACAGTGAGATTAGTCAGGGTGTAATTAGTCCACAGGTCTTGCAGAATGGTTTCTATTTCTCTGAGCGAGATATACGATTCCTCGAATAATTGAATGTCCCTCAGCGCACTTTTCCCGGCAAGCAGCTGTGACAGTGACATCGCTATTTCAGGAGTCACCAATTTGACAGGCATTGCGAAGTCAGTGATGGAACTGTTCTCTTTCAAGGCGTTCAGTACCTTGATAAGTTGGTGCTCATTGCACACGTTTCACCTCCATCTTGTTCACGATCTCCCGGAGAGTTTTCGTACGCTTCACTAGAGAAGCTATTCCGTCCGCGAGCGCGTCAAATGTGACCTCGCTCGACTGAAACACGACCCGAGGAAATGTCCTGTCTGCGGCCACGGCGTCAAAAAACTCCCCAAGAACACCCTCGTTGACCGAGGAGGTGACTCTGATGGACAACTTGGGGTAGCATGCTTCTCTCCGGATGATTGCAGTGAGCTCCGATAGAAGGTGCTCGAGCCACACGACATGAAGCCTCTCCAAAACGCCAGCATAGTGTTCATTCGCCAACAGCGACCACACATTGTTCTTTTCCATGGAAAGACGTCAGTGAGGTCTGCTAACTCCAGTGTTGAGTTGCATGCAAGCATCTTGGCGAAGCCGATGAAGGTGTCGGAAGATAAGTCCGTATCGGCTAAGGTAAACTTCTTGAGGGTGTGATTTCCTTTGAGGGTCTCGATGAGGACTGCGGCACCTTCGTCACCTCCACAGGATTTGTAGAAGCCCAGTTATTTCAACGACTTCTTCTGTCGGATGTAGCTTGCAACGTACTTCGCGAATCGGCTTCCTGCGTTTGAGCAGCGCACATCCAATGTGTACAGGTTTCTAAATACCCGGAAAAATTTCGTGCCCAACTCCATGCCTTCACAGTCAATATGAAAATAGATGCTACTCAGCGTTGGGCATTCCTCGAGGTTGTCGAAAGCCACCTTGAAAGCGCCTAAGGAAAGCCTCATCACTGGTGATCCTGATCTCAACATTCTGCGAAGCACGGCCGCGCCCTTCCTTGAAATCTTTCCGTGCTTGAGTATGGCGCCAAACGGTGTCATTGCACTCCTCGCACCATCAGGATTTTCTGGCTCGCCAACGCCTTGGTGATTACGCAGCCCTTTCCAGTGAAACTCCATAACATCGGTATCCTCGGCGTTGATACGCTTGAAGACTCCGGCGTTCATGTTCACGTCCAATACCTTGCTTCTTTCTTTACCCTTTGGGAGCTTGAATGATGCCACGCGCCCGCTAAAAGGGCAGCGAGAGGTGCAAAGTCTTGTAGAACTCCTTAAATCAGTTGTCAGTGAGCCTGCAGTAGTTGCGGATAAAATTTTCGTGAACGACCGCTATCAGGCACCAAGGAATGGAAACAACGTACTGTCGGGGACAGTTTTTGCATATGACTCGAGAAACTTGGCGAGATTAAAGATAGCAGATTTACATACAACTGCGTTTACTAGCGAAAACTTATGTAATGCAGGTTTTCGTCCACCTCGGACAACTTCCGACCACGGGAGACGCAAGAACCGCCTTGCAGTTTGCTCAGCTCAGAGCGGAACGAAAAGACGGGTTTCGCGTCCGCTTTGAAAGGCTCGAAGGCCGCTTAACTTCTTTCTCCGAATCGCGCGGTCTGCACCGACCCCTGTCAGCGCATGCCCCGTGAAGGTGTGTTCACGTCCCCCCACCCCCCCCCCACCCCACCCTGTGCCGATGGAATGGCACTCCCCTACCCTCCTCCTCACTCACCCCAGACGCCATCGCGCTATGAATGGGGCTCACACTAGGCATCACAGCGCGACGGGTACTTTGTTCACCGACCTGGCCAACCACGTGACCCCCACCCCCACCACCTTTTTTTGCTCGGTTCTTCGGCCCTCACAGTAGGCGCTTAGTGTGTCCCCATTCTTGGAGACAGAAAGAACCGTCTTTTCTTTCCAAATAACCACTATATATAAACCAGTCCGCTCTTGAGTGAGAGCTAGTGCCACCGTCTTCTTTCTTCGAGGACCACGCCATTCGTTTCTCCAGACAGCACTATGCAGGGTCTTCGACAATTGCACTGTTTTCGCGACCACCCCATCGCGGGCGTCAACTGGCAATTGACGCGGTTTGTCGACGAGGTGCCCAAATCACATCTGTGCGGTCTCTGCCTCATGATTCCCGGACGACTGGTACTCCTGCCATGCTTGCACGCTCTTTGCCAATCGTGCCTCACGGCCAGCTCCGAAATCGCCGGAGCGAAATGTCCCTTCGACCAAGAGCCTTTCGACGAAGCGGCATGCATCCGTTATGATGTGCTCACCAGGAAAGCGGATGCGATGAAGGTGAGAAAACGATTTCTGTCGTTATTTAGAAAAGTTGTTCAATTGAATCGCCTAACGCGCGATCCTATTAATATTAAAATATTGCTTCCTTCGAGTGTATCTCAAAAGGAGCACGAAAGAGCATGCGTAAAATTTAAGAAAGCAGGAGAGCCCGCCCAGTTGACCAAAGAGCGACCGCCGATTGCTCTAAAGAAATCGTCCCACTCTTGACCATAGCCTATGGCCGGACAGCGGGGACGCATGCCGTCCGGACGATGACTTCAGTCTAGAGTGCGCTGTCGTTGAATTCTTCATAGAAGGGCACGAATTGATTGACAGTGAACGTGTTCAAGTTTAGTACATTTCCAAATTTGTCTAAATTGCATTCGGAGTCGATCAAGGTGGTAAGATTATTCTTTGTGCACTTTCTAGCGAGTCATCGAGACTGGAAAGATAATTACGTATCGTCTTATCGGAAATGCAGTGAGACAGCAATTCCTTAGGAACAAATTAAACCGACTGCTCAAAACGGACTCCAGAAGTCCATCAACGGCTGAAAATACTGCTCGCCCTTGCCGTGAGAATTTTGCCCGTCTAACGTCACGTCAAGCGTGCTAGTGCTTTCCCAAATAATGTCGACTGTAGCCGCACACTGCATTCTGAGGGAAACTGGGACCACAGTAGAGTAAAGAAGAGTAATAAATCTACAGGAAGATCGTTGCTAGCCGTTTTCCTTGCCGCCACCACAAGATGTGGCAGCAAACAAGTCGCGTAAACCACTGTCTATATTATGATCGAAGGGTATAGAGAGAAACACACCACGGTCAAGGCGCATCAGCTGCCTTGACCAGCTCGACTTCCGTGTGCATCTATAGCAGCGTGACCATCGCGCCCCACTAGCGCAGGGCTCACAGACTCGCCTCAGCTACCGGGCCGCAGTCGAGAGATCAAGTCACACAAGGGCCGGAACAGTGAAGATAGGAGCGGAAGGGGGTCACCTAACATTGCCATTTGAATAAACGCCTTTCCCGTATTCCATATAAGGGTCATTTCTGAAAGGGATTTGGCGTCAGGTTTCGAAAAACATATCGATACCGATTTCCACAGTGACTTAAATCTGGACGCCCATTCGGAAATATACAGGTTTCTTTCCACGGTGCTGTCTCAACTCACGAAAAAAAAAAATGCTTGAGACCAGACCCCTCTCGGTAGCTTACCCGAACAAAGCACTATTAATTGCAATGGGCGAGAAAATAATGCGAGTACCATTTAGCAAAGTCTCAAAACTTTATAGCGTGTAAAGCCGCGGGCCGTTAGCGAGAGGTCCGCGGGCCTCGTGTTTGACACTCCTGCACTAGCGAGATATTACAACCCGCAAAATTGCATTTTATTAAGGCGAAAGTCTTAGATGCCTCATCAAACGTGAAAGTGACCGCCTGCGTCGTCAACGCGAGTGATGCAATAAATCATCACCATATGATGACGTCATCACATGACGTCACAGGTTGAGGAAACTATAGCGTCATCCTGACATCGCATAACGTACACGTCGAGCACGCGTTCTTACGCAAGGGGACCACGCTCGCTGTAGGCCAGAAGTAGCCAAAGTGTAGCGGTAAACTGTGATTGCCCATTCTCTGTAGGTTAGTTCATCATCATCATCATCATTTATTAACCCTTAAAGGCCCCTGTTGGGGTACTACATAAAGGGGGAGCTTGCATAAGAGAAAAAGAACGTTCAAACAGTCATTAATTGAGCAAATACAATAGAAGTAACACATACAAAGGAACGAGGTGAAATTCTTGTGCAACACACCAGTTTACAGCACACACGACTGCATAGACTGGACCCGTGTCGTCGACTTCGGCCTCCGTCCGGACTCTCTCGACTCGAGGCAACGGTGCTTTGTCAACTGTGGCTTGGTGTTGCTTTCACCAAATCTTTTGCCTTCCGAATCGGCATGGCAGAGAGTGCTGCTTGCAGCCAGTGTGACAGCGAAGAAACGATAGACCACGTTCTTTGTCGCTGCCCTCGCTACAGCTCGCACAGCCTGTCGCTAGCTGCTGTGTTGGCCCCCCTTGACGACAGACCCCTGTCGGAACAACCAGTGGTGGAATGCCGACCCGAACTGTCTGCACAGCGAAAATCATTTAAGGCCTTACTGAACTTTTTGCGTGCCAGTGGCCTATTGAATAGGCTGTAGTACTCCCGCTCTGCAGCTTCCTTTTGTTTACATTTACTTTATCGCGCGCCTGCTCTTCTCTCCGCTTCCTTCTTTCTCTTTCCCCTCCCCTTAGTGTAGGGTAGCAAAGCGGATGCTACAGTTCTGGTTAACCTCCCTGCCTTTCTCTCGTTTTATTATCTCTCTTTCTCTCTCTCTCTAAGACAGTCAAAATACACAGGAAGAATGATGCGCTAAAAAAAAACTCAGAATATATACGTTACGCATCAGCACTCAATTAGTTATCTGTATATACAGCAAATTATACGGCGTTGCGAATATTATGAATAATATTTGTTCACGCTAAATTGAAAGAAAAAGGGACTCGTTAGGTTAGTGACTAAGACATCCAATCATATCCTTTATCGGAGGGCGCCCCAGCTATCTCTAGCCAGAGTTCAAAAATATGCCAACGCACTCTCTGATGACGCGACCAAATGCACGTCGCTGACTAGTGCCTGGAGTACGTCACACTATTTTTCGTGTTCTTCTTAATAATTGACTAATGAGTCGTGTTTAATTAACCAACTTTTGAAATAACGGAGCTAGGCAAAAAACCCCAATGAGAAATTTGTAGATCAGTTTGCAAAACGTCCGATTAGACAGTTTCTAACTTTCATATATTAAGTAGTAGTGTTTTTCCGCTTACTGCAGATGCCGGCGAAATACCAAAAAATACCGCGCGACGTGCCCGCTTGCGCGCCTATGCGCGCCGTGATCGCAGTGCTCGCTAAAGCTCCGCGTACAAACGATATGCTTCCCTCGCGACGGTTCGTGACAGCGATAGGCAGACGCAGCGGTTATCGCTTGCGTTGCCGCTAGCAAAACGTGCGTCATCTCACAGCCACCATTATCGTCGCTGCAGGGTCCTGTCGAGGAAGCACACCCTGCCAAATGCATATGGTCTTTTTCATGCGGAACGTTAGGGAGCACTGCAATACGTCACGCAAGCGGGCATGTCACGTGGTGTTTTTTTTGTTTTCGCTGAAATCTGCAGTAGGCGGAAAAACACTACCACTTAATAGATAGAGAGTTAGAAACTGTTTTATCGGACGTTTTGCAAACGGATGTACATCTGTACATCTTTCTCGTTGGAATTTCTCGCCCAGCTTCATTGCTTCACAAGTTAGTTAATTAAACATGCCTGATTAGGTAATTAATGACACAAAAATAGTGTGACGTACTCGAGGCAATAGTCAGCAACGAGCGTTTGGTCTTGTCGTCAAAGAGTGCCTCGTCATGTTTTTAAACTCTGACCAGCTGGGGCACCCTGTTTATGACGTCGCCCACCCATGGAACGCACCGTGGGCACGTCAGGCTTTTGGGAAATTTAATTCTTAAAATTACATGTTTTGCGCAGGGAACCTAAGGTTGGTGTGCTAATGACTTCAAAAACTTGCTTTTCCGGCTCAGCGCGTTTGTATAAAATCGCCAAAGCCGTTTCACTATATACCTTATATGCAGTGCAGAAGCTCCTGTTATTCTGATTTTCTCGCGCGTAAACTCGATATAATTGTTCTATGGTTATAGGTGCGTAAGTTTGTGACGCGTCCTTATTTCGTGTTGTGACGCTGGAACACTTTTTTTGTTCGAGAATCGCGGCAGTGGCGCGGGGAATAGGAACAGCGGGCACAACGTCAGCATTCCAGTCATTCGAATGAACCGGAGCGAAATGAATCGGTCTCGAACGCTGGTTATCCGAGATGATCAGTTTAGGTAATCGGTTAGGTGGGCGGTCGAAATTAAGCCGGAGCCCCCCTCCCCCGACTGCGGCGCGCTTCGTAACCATATATCGTGGTTTCGGCGCGCAAAACCCTCAAACTTAACTTTTTTGCTTTTTATCTTACGAACACTGCTATCTCGCTGCGAACAATCCTCCGGCAATCGATTCACTCGATGGGCGACTTTTACCGAGCTGCCGGTGATGTTGCTGTAACTCAACACTCTTAGAAAAAAAGTTAGTCACAGTTTGTAAACGCATGCATTTAGTAGTTTCGACCGTATTTTACTACCTTCGCGGCATCCCTTTACAAGCCAGCCGCTATGTAAAGCTAGTAAATTTTGCCGTTACTAAGCAGGGAGCCTTTCTTAGTGTATTTAACCAGGTAACTACTAAGATACCTGTGTTGCCAGATGCTTTGTGTATTATGCCGTAATTGTGACAGACTTATGAAAAAGTTAGACAACCGTTTATTTTCTAGATTATGTTGGAATAACAGTTTCGTGCTACGTTATAGCATACATATATCGAAACAGTGGTATTAAGCAGGGGCGTAGCCAGAAATTTTTTCGGGGGGGGGGGTTCAACCATACTTTATGTATATGCGTGCGTGCGTTTGTATGTGTGCGTGTATACATACGCAAGCAAAATTGAAAAATTTCGGGGAGGGGGGGGTTGAACCCTCCCAACCCCCCCCCCCCCTGGCTACGCCCCTGGTATTAGGGTACTAGGCAAAGGATAATAGATTATTTCTCTAAATACTATGGCTGCTAACTGGTGCCGTCAAGTTGATGTTAGTGTATGGGCGCGTGCGTTGACGCCTTGATATTCAGTGTGTGCTTGTGTGTGTGTGCTCTCGCTTCATGCATCAGTGTATGTTGTTGTGATGCTTACTTTCCATTGTAATTAAATAAATTAGCGGTTATTATTTAGCGTATCAAGCAATGGCATGTCATTTTTTATTTTGATTTCACCTTATATATGCTTTTGCAGTATAATCCGCAATGCACACGCACATCAGGGAGGGCCTTAGGCCCTCCCCCCTTCCAAAATTTTGGTGAAGTAGGTGTTTTTACCTAAAATAAATAAAACTAAGTGTTTTTCTCAAAATGTCACGGTTTTCAGCAAGTGCCCCCCCCCCTTAACATTCCTGGCTACGGGCCTGACGCACATACAAGCAAAATAGGCGTAAACCTCCAATTGGATGATTGTAGACCACTAGAGTTAGTTCGGTTACTAAGATGCTAGTGCGGTTACTAACAGTTTAGTAACGGACTAACCATTCGAGTTAGTACTATTCACTTACTAACCAGGTAGAGAACTTCACTAACCTGCATTTTACTACCTTCACTTACTAAGTGGTTAGTGCATTCTGTAACAAGCAAAAGGTTAGTATTTAGTTGGTGAATATGGCGACCTTGTTTTCTAAGTGTGAACAATGAATGGAGATTGCGCGTAACTGTGGAAGCGCTCCCAAGCAAACAGGTCAGGCTGACTACGAACATCTATAATTACGTCCTATACTGTATAGAGGCATCATCGGTGGGTGGTAAGCGTAGCCGCAAATCACCGGCAATTCGAAAGAGGTACACAGGAAGAGAGTAAAAAATTGTCTGTCAACTTAATCCAGAGAATGATGTGGCAGTAAGAAGCATCGCTATATTTCTATCTTGAGTAGGTGTACTCCTACTGCTACCATTTCTTCTTTGTGTTTTTCAAACAAATTTGAGTATTATGTACAGGTAATTTTTACGGGAGTCCCTAGTTGCCACAACGTTGAAGCATGTCAACATTTGGTGCTAAGGGGTACGGTTATAGTTATAGGTTCTATCTATGGTAAAACAAGGTTTCTGCTACCTGCGTAATGACTTGTATATTTTTGCAAATGTATGGTTCTCCATGATTATGTACGATTCACACGTACGACTCTTGTAAACCTTTGTATGGTTTTACATACTGCCTGTTCTGTCCCCTCTTGAAGCGAGCGGCCATGTGCTGTGTGTGTTTGTCCTTGAAGTGCCGCCGAAGGAGCGTCCTTTCCCCACATATGCCCCGACTGGGGGCTCCCTTCTTATCTTGGAACCCTTCTTCCTTTGTTACCCACTTTAAACGGGTGACACGTGTGACCATTAGAGTGCAGCTCGGCGTCGTCTTTGTCGGCTCATGGCGAGTGGGAAAACGCCGCCGCCGAAAGAAGAAACGCAAGCGGCAGTCTCGCCCCACCAGCCCGACCAACAGCACCGCTTTTTTACGGGGACCGAGTGTTTGTGAATGTCTTAAATGAAATGTATCTCTATTCCTGCTAATTAAAGTTAGTTTTGTTTAAATGTTCACCAGTGTTCGACCGTTAACTGGCTGGATAGCGGACGCTTTGACCCGTCAAATGCGAGCTGCGAGACCAGCATAGCCCGTAAATGGTCTTCTGGTGCCGTCAAGCAGCTTTCTTGCGGCTTTTAGCCTAGGGGCCAATCGATAATATATTTATATTCTTTTCTTGTAAATAAAGAGAATTGAATTGAATAGGGGTACCTTTGTGAGGACATCAAAACTCCTGACTGCCTCAAACGTCATCTCAGTTGTAGGTGTGGCTGTGAAAGAGAGACATGGGGAACGAAACGTTCATATTTTCCATTGTCTCCTTGCATTACGTTAACACATCGGTGCTGAGCAGTGATAAAATATCACTAAATACATTATTCGCGACTGCCTAGTATACTCAGTTATACCCACAGCCACCACTGTCCCTCCCATAGAAAATTTGCATAAATGCTCCATTCAATAGAGCTTACTCATTTTCGTGACGTCAGGTACTTCTAGCGTGTTTCAGATAGTTGAAGCTTTCTCACACAGACACGTGTGTGTCGTTGGTGTTAGGTCGGGAGACTGAACGTCCTGGTAAGCATCGTAAGGTATTCTGATATCGCTGTTCAGCCAACCGTAATGTTCAAGGTAATAACGACGAACATTTAACTCTTAGTATGCGCAGTATTTACATTAGCCGAGAAAACGTAGTAACAGTTCGAGCGAAAACGAGCTATCCCGACTGTCTTTCGCAGGTGAACAGCAGGAGCGGTGCACTTCCGCGGGCGGGGCTAACATTTTTTCTAACGTTGTAACCGAGCGTAATAGATTACGGAGGCCTAATAAACAGCTTGTATTCTTTTGCTTTTTTGTTCTGTTTGCCATTAAGGTTCATTGCTGGAACGAAGATTGCGGATGCCATTTCGAGGGCCCTGTGAAAGCCATGCTGAGACACTACGAGAACGAATGCACATTCCACCTCGCGGAATGTTCCAGATGCGGCGAGGAAGTCCTGCACAGGGACCTGGCGAGGCACTACCTGGCCGGATGCGTTGTCGGTGTCTCTCAAGCACACTCTGAGAACGCCTCCACGGCACCAGCAGCACTGACACCTGAAGACCTCAGTGCTGTGCTTAAAGATGTCAAGACGCCGTTTAGGGACAACGACGAGCCCGCTATTCAAAGGAACACTAACGCGCCAGCACCGACACTTGAAGACCCATGTGCTGTGCTTGAAGAAGTCGGGACGTCGTCTAGCGACAACGACGAACCCGTGGTTCAAGGGAACAGTAACCCGCCCGCAGAACACCTCGGGAACCAGGGATCCACGTTGGCTGCGACTCCTCGCGAAGTCGGAGAATCTGCGCAGGACTCGGAAGAAGTGGCGACTGGAGTCGGGGCGGCCAGTACCTCGACGTCGTTGAGAGAGGCCACTTCTCGTCAATGTCCGAGTGAGGAGGCCAACAAGTCGACTTCTTCGCAGTCGTGCCCGGAGAAGCAGATAGCTCTAAAGCCGCATTACTTCTCGCACATGCCTGTGGGCGCGGTAAACGACGTACATAAAATTACCTGGCAGCACTTACCGCTACATTATGTTGTTCCCGGGGGACTTACGAGAGCTGAATGTCCGTTACGCCTAATCTGCGATCCGTCGGAGACAACATATACATGGAGGGAAGCACTGTCAAACGGGCGGTATATGTTGCTCCTCGACAACATTCACGAGGACGTGCCATCGCAGGGAGAGAAGGGCACAACGCTTTGTAAGGTAACAGTTGCGCACACAAGGGATTCATACCTCAACCTAGAAGTCTCTCAGGATGTAAGCTCTATCTGTCTGAGTATCGAATTTTACGGCATGCTGGAGGGCTCTCCGTGTCCGGCGCCTTCTTTCGAAGTTACGTCCTACGACGCGAGGCGACGGCACCCGTTTTCTTTTGATTCACTTGAACAACCATGCCACTGCAAGCGCAAGCCTGAAGAAGAGTCCGCCTTGCATTTTCATCGCCAATTCCTCGCAAGACGTGACACCCTGGAAGGTGACCTTTTTTCTGGGTCGTTGCAGTTCGATATCTACTACAGCTAAACTACATTATGAAAACGCGCGTACCGAACACTTGAACGCCTACCATTGCGCTTCACTTCTTGAGTGCCTCCAGTCTCTTTTTTCTTTTAATAATATCGTGTGAAGTGCCTGCCGCAATTGAATATAACGAAGAAGCCGAGATATCGTCAGTTAGGAACCTACACTCTTAAAAAAAAAGGTAGTAGTACTTGCTAACTTCGGGGTTGTAACGGCTTGTCACATATGTTACTACCCTGTTAGTAAGCGCAGTTAGTAACGGCAAGGGTGGTAACTGTTACTACATTTGCTGTTACTAACAGCAATTAGTGACTGTTACTACCCTAGCCGGTACTAACCATAGGTAGTAAAATAAAGGTTGTAAAAAAAAGAGGTAGTAACCGATACTAACGTGTTCATTTTGCCACATTATTAACAGTGATCAAATTCATAATGTCACACTACGATACAACTTCGGGTAATTTTCCATAGAGTGTCATGAACTAGAATATACAGATGCAACAACAATGTTCACTACGCGACAGTACTTGCTAAGCGGCACCCGGGGTACTTATAGCCCCTACATTCGAGAAGCACGACTGGTACCGGTGAGCACCTCTGTTTCACGATGAATTATCAAAAAATGTGACACTAAAGTACCATACTCTACTGCCGGATTATATGTGCTTGGGGTCGTAGCAGAAGACTTTTAATCAGCCGTATTAAAAGAAACAATATGTCCTGTCAATCTGCTATAAAACTGCCGCAAAAAAGCATTATGTACAGCGGCCGAGACAAGGTACGAAGTCCACTAACATAGCCTCAGTGCATTTCAGTGAATTCCTATGCTAGTACATAGACACTAAAAAGCTAATAATTATCATTTCTGGGATTTTACGTGCCGAAACTATAATATGATTACGAGACGCGCCGCATAGACTCCCGATTAATTTTGACCACCTGTGGTTCTTTCACATCCGCCTGTCACGCTAGGTTGTTGGAATTGATATTTTGTACTAGAATGCGTATAGCACTTGCTTATAACTCATTAACTTTTGCTCCTCCGTTTTCAGAATAGCAGACCGATGCTTAGAAATCGCGCTTGCGTAATTTTAAAAATAGAACTTGTATTTTTTTCCTGATCCGTGTACATTTTCTTCACCAGTTTTCGATTAAAAATGATGTGTCGAGACGATTCCAGTTATAAATTAACACAGTAGGTATTAACAGCAATTTTAGATTAAGTAGTTAACGGCCAGGTAGGAAAAAGGTAGTAACGGTTGCAGGTAGTAACTGTTTACTAACGTAAATAGTAAACAGGTAGCAAAAGGCTAGTAACTGTCCAAGACAGTTAGTAACCGCTGCAGTTACTACCTATTTGCTTGCAGTTACAACCTTTTTACTAACTTTTTTTTAAGAGTGTACCATTTCAATAAACTCAAATTGTCATTTGAACAAAATTTCTCTGTTTTTCTCACTATATTGCCCTAACCTCTCCCACTTCATGAATGAACTTCCTGTAATAACGCTTCCTGTAACTAATCACCGTAAAAAAATGCTGTATTGTATGAAGAGAGATTTATTTTCATTATTTTTGTTTGTTTGATGTTTGCCTGTTGTTCTGTAATAATTATTGGGTCAAATCATTATCTTTAGCGATTGACTATCAGTACATATTTACATTTACACATACTCTGTATCTTTGTAATCATAAATATTGTAGAAAAAAGGTTTAAAGTGTCACATTAACCATTTTTCCTCCTTTCTTTTTTTTTCTCATGTGACGCGCTGGTTTGATTTTGTGACAGTATTTTTTTTCATGTATGTACGGCACTAGTTTGTTTTTTGACAGCATTTTCACATCTTGTGTGTCTCTACTGTATGCCCTGAACATCGGGGCTTGGGCTTTCCTCAAGCGAATTGTATCGCTTTTCGCCCAAGCTTGCCCATCTTCAGGATGTTAATAAAACTTTGATTTGATTTGACTTCATATCAGCAATGTTATGATTGAAATTTTGAATACTGTGCGAAGTAATCGCTGCAAAACTTTTATTCCCGATATTTTGGGCTAGTTCGTCGAATATTTCGAGCTATTTTTAAAATATTATTCGCCCATACTTTCCATATTTTCTAGACACGTTTGTTTGGTCATGCATTGCGCTGCTAAAGTTATCTCCCTAATATTGAGGTCACGAGGTTGGCAGGTATGTCTTGAGCAGCCAAGTGTTTTATGAGTTGTCGAAACCCCTGCGACACCGTCCGACAGTGAGTCAGCTGATAATTCGAATGTTTTAGTTTAAGACGAATTTAATATAAAGATATGTCCGAACAAGAGATGTGTCTCTTTAATGGCTATCTACAAGCCCGACATAAGATTGCACGTATTCACCTATTCTGCGAATGTTCATTGTTTAAAGGGACACTAAAGAGAAACAATGAATCGGTTTAGATCGATAAACTGTGCTCTGAGAACTCTAATGTCGTTAATTTCGCCATCATAGGTTTATTAATAGAGGAGAAAATCAAGTTCAATGTGTCGTTTTTAAATTTCGCGCCGAAGTCTCCCCGCGTCCCTTCAATGTGTACTTATAGTATTTTGGCGCCATTGGCTCAACAAAATAACTACTCTAAACTTGGTATGTTAAGTCTATGGCCCCCTCAGATGACAATGTACTTCATTTTTACCGATTAGGAACTACGTAGTCACTAGTAGGTGCCATCAAAAGATGTGACGTCACGGCGAATGGTGCGGAAACTTCAAGGTGGCGTCGCCACCCACAATTTGTTTTTGCGCGTTTTCTCGCTGACTAAGCGTCTTCTCGCAGCAAGCGTGGTGTTTTTGGTATCGTGAAAGAGTACTTTACTAATATGAGAAAAATCGTTGTGCTCTTTAGTGTCCCTTTAAATACGCGGAACACGAACATTGCCACCAGCACACGGGCTGGCCAAAATGTTTGGGCTATGCAAGGTAAACGGTCGGTATGTGGTTGTGTAGCGTGAGCTTTATACGTAGTGTTTTAAATTGCCATGTTTGTATTATAATTCAGTTCGGTATTCTATCCTTTGACGCTGGTGCTATGCAGTCTGTCCTGACTGGCAGCATTTATTTTCATATTTCTTTCAGCGATAAGGATGTTTAGTTAATTGGAAGTTCGCCATAATATGTGTTCCGATTCGAGATAAACCTTTTCTCTAGTTTGTCAGGCTGTTAATTACCGACAGGGTAATTCTGGCCTCTCTAGAAAAGAGATATTCTTTGAGCTCATTCTAGCCTCCCTTCTATGCTCCCGCCAAAAGGAGTTTCTTTCGAAGCACGACGGTCTACCTAGCGGAATATTGAACTCGTGCATTCACCGCCGCGGTGCTTTAGTGGTTACGGTGCTCGACTGCTGCCACGAAGGTCACGGTCGGGAGCGAATCGCGGCCGCACTTCGATGGAGGCGAAATGCTAGAAAGATTTAAGCGCAACTTTAAGAACACCATATGGTCCAAATTTCCGAAGCCCCCCAATACGGCGTAGATTTAGCGTGCCTCGCCGTCAACCATCATGATGATCGACAAAATGATAAACCAAAGAAAGAGCGTTGGCACCAGTGTGATGACGCATGCTCAAATGCGAGCTATCTCGAAATAGATTTGATCTACACAGAAGGGGCCAAAGCGGCCAAAATCAAAACGATCAATGTTCCAGACAAGCGTGTTCACCCCCGTGCGGGCCTAGATGTTACGAGTCATCCGGATGATAAGGCTGAGAAAACTGATTACTGAAAACTGATGACTAAGCGCGGATCATTTCAACGAGAAACATTTTATGGGAAGCCTCGCCAAGGTTCAACGGAGCCAGTGCAAATTTTAGTCCATGTCCGTTAAAACCAATGCTTCCTCAAAATTTAGACAAACTGCAGCACACTGTTAAACAAGGCCATGTAATCTCGGTCATGATAAACCAATCGTTAAAAAGTACATCGCAGCAATGGTCCTCATTCGTGGTTTTGTCAGGAGTGTGAATAGCCGATTAACACAGGCGGAGGAAGAGAATCGCTTGACTTTTGCGGCCACCCAAACTCGCCGTTCCACGACGCGATAAACAAATGTGCCCAAGTAAGCGACAGGGCAACGTCTATGAAATTTGACACACGCAGTTGGCACATTAGACTCTGTCATAACGGACGCATATTCAGGGTCAGCATGCTAAAAACGCACATCACTTATTGTGCATTCGTAGAGGTGGTCGCGAGAACACGCGTGGACTTATCGTGCTGCAAGAAATTCGCCCGGTATATCTCACGATTTCGACTCCTTCGTTTTTTTCCCCCGGAATTTTCCTCTTGTGAGTCTGAACTGTATGCCGGGTATTCCACAAACCTTTGATAGAAAGACGCTGTCGAAGTTCGTGCGCAAGGGAACACTTGCCGACGGAGTGTTCCTCAGTCACCACCACAATCACCATTCTCAACCTGCTTTAGTCCACTGCAGGCCGAAGACCTCAGCCAAAGGTCTCTCGTTTAGCCTATCCTGTGCGAGCTGATACCATTTTATCCCTGCGAACATCCTAATTTCGTCACTCTATCGAACTCACTGCCTTCCTCGACTGCGTTTCCCCTCCCTTGGTAAACATTCTGTTGCTCTTACTGTCCACCGGTTGTCTGTTCTACACATTACGTGCCCAGCCCACGTCCATTTCTTAAACCTGATGTCAACTAGCATATCTGAGACCCCTGTTTGTTCCTTTGTTCCCTGACCCATTCTGCCGTCCTCCAATCTCTTAAGTGTTAATAATGCGATAGCGTTGAAGGCCTCGTTTCGCAGAACTTCCGGTGTCCGCGTCGGTGTCAACGTTGGCGGCAGCCTCGTTGGTTGTGACCAAAAAGTCGGCGTTTTCCGCGAAGGAAAATCCAACATAAATGCACATAAATAAATAAACAATAAAAATTTTCACTCTGAGTGAGACCCGAACGCGGGCCTTCTCCGTGGCGAGTAGGTGTTCTACCACGGAGCCACGCCAGTGCATGCTTGAGCCTGCTTTGTAAAAAAAAAAAAAAAAACGCAATAAGAATGTCATAGTGGGAGGAGCCTCCCTGACGCATGTAATATGCGTGGCACACTCGTAGAATTGCGCCAGCGTCAAAACAAGTGAATAGCGCCACTAGTGGGTGGTTTAAAGCTGTCCACCCATTACAAAGTTCTCAGGGGCGCGTAGTGCCTTACGAAGGCGTGTGGATACCTTGCGAAATTGCGAAAGGGAGAATTATGGCGTACTGGGCACTTCACCACTGTACATGCCGCAGGTATTTCAAGGTGGTTTGAAATGGGCAATGTTAGGCGTACAAATGGTCCTTGTCCTTGCGACATGGTTCAAGGCAATGCGCACGGTGCCCGATTATGCTATCGCGTTCTAATCTTGATGGCGTGCAGCTGAAGCGTCCTGCGCGTTTCTTCCTATAATTTTACGTCACATTGCGCGGTACATGGTCCTCAACTTTTTATCTTGTTGCTTTGTTATCCTCCATGTTTCAGCCCCGTATGTTACAACTGGCACTAGCCGGCTTCAAAGGTTCCTGGTGCGATGAGACCTACTAATAGTAATAGACAGTTATAGTTTAGTGTTAGCGTGATAGCGGGGGTTAATGGAATAGCGTTACCGCGACACAAACCTTCGTGGCGGGCAGCGTGTTTTAGTTTAGCGGGATAGCGTTTACGTGCCCAAGCTGGGACGGTGGCGTCACCTAGCGGAGGGTGAATGCGGTAAAAAAAAAGTAAAAACTGAAAATTCTCCCCTTTGTCCCCGCATGCAGCAATATTACTACTTTTTTTTTTCAGTGGCAATAAAAGTAAATACATATAAACACGCATCAAAAGCGAAAACTTTGATGTTGTAGATATGTTTACACTAATCTTCTAGTTAGGTCTATGAACGTTCGAAATGGGAAGCGATCTCAAAAACTAGGCTAAATTATTCGTAATACTCGGTCATCGAAGCTACCTGAAGGCAAACGAAGCTATTTATACAGTCGTTGGCTTGGGGGCGCGCAGGCCCTTGCGCTCTTTTGTATTCTCGGTGGATGCGGCTGGGAGTACAAAGGAATGCAAGAGCGTGCGTACGCAGGTGGCTTGGGGTCCCCAGCACTAAAACTCTCTATTAACAGAGAAAGTGCGGGCGGAATCGCTTGTCTTCGTGGAAATTGCGGGGACCAATTTCTCAAGACGCGCCGACTCCCTTTGGAGATGTTGGGCCATCGCCACAGGAAGCTAGACAAAAAAAAAAAAAAAAAAAAAAAACGCGGAATCCGCCATGAGCAAGAGTACGGACATGCTTTTCGTGGAAGTGGATTGTAGCAGGTGGATTGCTGGCACCTGCGCCTTTCGGTGCCCAAAAGACATCGCCCGAAGAGAAAGCGCAAGGGCTGGTTTACTCCATACCAATGTGCTGACCGTGATGCTTCGTACCCCCCCCCCCCCCCCCCCCCCCGCGGAGGAAACAAAGAACTTCCCCGAGAGGCTGCGACAAAATAAAAACGATGTTCCCAAGTTCGAGTGACAAAGTAGTACTCTCGGGGAGCACAGCGTGGTGAAGACCACCGCATCGAATTTAACAAGTTCCGCGCCGTCGACTTAGAGGTCAATTACTACAAGTGGCTTTATGCGGAATCCTGACCCATCCAGGTGACAGCCGGTAACGTCAACCGGTCTACAGGTGGTCTGCCGATACAGAGTCTGCCGATACACGGCGGGAAGAAGACTGAAAAAGGCGTTGAGTGGGACGCGCAACGTCTTACTTTTTCTTGTAACGAAAAAAAAATTTTTTTACTCACTACCTTGGTTGGCGTGTCTCTGTTTCAACCAAAACCCATTAATCCCGCCTTTACACGAACAGCCTTAACCGCGGCTAAGCTTACTACGGTTACTGCTAACCACGGTTACAGGTAGCTACATGGCAGGTGGTTATCGCAAGCGGTCTTGATTCCACGAGAGATCGACACGGCTCCGAAAACGGATATTTTAGATTTATTTATTACATTATAATCTATGCACAAACCACCCAGTATAGCCTGAAAAGGAACCTAGTTTCATTATTAACTGCACAATTTACGAGGAAGAAATATCGAATATATTCAACACGGAGGGACCAATTTTATTACCTGTCGTTCTCGAACGTTCACAGTGATGTAAAATTCAAATATTACCGTTACAAAGAAGACATTTTGTGTCTAAAATGTATGCACAACAAGGAGTAAAGTTACATTGTTTGGAGCTTGCAGAGCGAGGGAAACTATTTGTGAAAAATGTCTCAGTATGCGACATAATAATATAGTTGCCACAAAATACTTGCTACAACTGATAAGGCGTATCAACTTTGTTTTGAAAATAAATTTTGATCTTTCTATCTGCAACTGCAGTTATAGTTTCTGCTTATTGAACTCCTGGGGGAACGAGGCCGATCTTAAACACCCTATACAGGTTAACAGGTTATACAGTTCGAGGTGAACAAAAGGTGTTAATTCCCAGATATTTTTTTCCTTGACTAGGCCATTAAAGCATTCCTTTACTACTACAAAATTTGCGCATCTATTTTGCTAGTAGAAGCACGCCGTCAGAATTACTGTAAGTTTATGGAGAGTTCAGTGATGCTTTCTTTGCAGATAGCGTTAATAATTTAATCTCATTGTGCGTATAATGCCACATTGAAAAAAAATGGCTTCACCATGTGCCAGAGTCAGAAGCCATCACATGTAATTCTACAGGCAACTTTGAGCCACTATAACGTTGCTAAGGTCCGGTACATTTCTGCAAATAATTCTCGTTAGATCAGCATTTTGTGTAGAAACGTTGCTTGGGTTCGAAGTCTTATGTGAAACGTAAACTTGAGATTTAAAAAAATTCCTATTGCGGGTTGCTGCAGCAAAGACGCATTGGTTAATAATTATGATTGCGGAGTAACGGCAGAGGTAACGTCCGTTACTTTTTTTCGGTCACGGTAACGGTAACGCGTTCCTTTTTTTATAGGGTAACGAGTAACGTATTTAAGTTACTTTTTTTCAGTAACGCCTACAACGCTGGTTAGTACTACTTACTATTTTTACAAAGGAATGCATGAAACAAAAGATTTCCAATAACTATAATAAGTTCGACAGGTGTGTTTGGATGTGGCGCCCTATTTGAAAAAACCATATCAAGCTGCGTCATGTCATATCCATCAACTGCCAAATGCGACGTCACTAAACATTACAAAGCCCGTCTAACCAAGTGGTGTAAATCCTGGAGGGTTCAGGGGCGTCCTGACCCCCCTCGTGCTCAGGCTAGGGGGTGCACCCCCTTGCAAGTGTCCGCCCCATAAGATTTATTTTTCAAACATCATATTTGAATTACTTGGCAGTTAAAGGGACCCTAAAGAGGTTTTTCGAAATTTTATCAGTGTTGAGGCTTCAGCATCATTAGATCATTCGCACCATAAGTTAAGCGAAGAACCTTGTATCAAGGCAGCTATGGGATATATGTGAAGCCCTTGTGGAGCAATCTGAAGCCCTTCAGAAGAGCCGAGACGAAGTACGAAAGTGAGAACTGTTTTTCGTTTCAAAACGTAGTAAGAGCACGAGCTTCCTGAAATGGTATGGATTACTGCTGACATGCCGCAAAAGTTCATTACGCTAATGAACATTACAAATGTTCATTATTGCAGTCCCCATTCGGCCATCATTGTCCTGAACAATCTGCGTGGCCATAACCCCAGCCCCCCCCCCCCCCCCCCCCCCCCCCCCCCCCCCCACGGTGGTCGAGTTCAAGACAACGTGCTTCACAATGGATGAAAAAATTGAAAATGTGGCGATGGCGCACGTGCTTTTCACAATGGCCTGCCTTTGGTCCCTGGCTTACCGGAAGTAAATATGGGAAGTAAACAGTTCTAGAAATGAAACATAAGGGGCATTCAGCCGCCATTATCCTGCACCATCTGCGTTGCCATTACCCTGCTCTGTAAACAATGACGGGACAGGTTACGGGGTGGACCTTCGCCCCCCTTAGGTTGCTAGGGGGGGGGCTCCCCCTGCCCCCCCTTGTCTGCACGCATATATATATATATATATATATATATATATATATATATATATATAATGTTTTCACGTTATAACAAAAAAGCCATAGTATTTTCATTTGGTTTTCCCCGAATGGCGTATTAGCTTGAAATATGCTAGAAATTGCCTGCTCAGTGTTGTGAGGCTTAACTCCCTTGCCCGGAGCCGTGGCAGATGCTCATTTTCTGTTTATTTTATTTCAAAGAATCACTTCAGTTTTGATATAATCAAAGGTAAAAACATTTACGAAAAACAAAATGGCCGCCATGACCATATGTATGTCCCCCTTTGTGATTCTTCTGGATTTACGCCACTGTTCTAACTTTCAATGACAATTCAAGGGAAACTGATTTACGGCTTGAAGCCAAGTCGGGTAGCCTTATAGAACGCGTAGTTATAAAACTGAATTCATTTAAGAAGAAAAATGTACGTTCTATCGGGAAGCTAATTAAGGAAACGACGGAGCATGTTTCAAATTAACGTGGAGACAACCACCCGGGTGTATTTAGCCAGTAGCTAGTCTACATGAAGCAACAATGCAAAAGAAAACACGTCCGTGATACACAGTAAACCACTTTACACCCTTAAGGGGTTTTGCCGTGTCTATAACTAACACCCTTACACCCTAGGAAAAGGGTGTTTTGACATATCAAAACACCCATACCATAGGGTGTTTCCAAAGGCCTAAACAACCTTATCACTGAGAAATTTGAAAAATAAAATCTACCAGTCAGGGAATACGCAATTACAGATGACATCAGCATAGAAGGTGAAAGCACGCGCCAAACCGCACACACAACAGAGCGTATTGTAAAACTTGGACGGAGCGCTCGTGCTACACAGCCTTACACTGACCATCTGGTATATATAGCCATAGTATCTTAAGCCGCCATTCCGTGCAGGTGGAGATATTCCTGTTCCCTATAAATGAACATTAAACATTAAGAGAATAGGCGTAAGTTTATGGTACGCTTGTAGATAGCTCTAAAAGAGACATATCTTTTAATCTAAACTCGCCTAAGATCCAACGACATTTTAATCAGCGAGTCCCAGTTATCATCTGGCACGCTGTGGTATGCGCCATGGGTGTTTCGATAACCCATAACACCCTTAACACCTAGAGGGTATTTAGTTAAAGCATTACCCCTTAAAGGCTATTTTGGGGAAGGAAAACACCCTTACACCCTAATTTTTGCAAATTTTGGTTAGGCAAAAGTGTGTTTTGCTTGCTTGAAACCCCCTTAAGGGTGCAAAGTGGTTTACAGTGTAGAAATGAGACGGTTCGATGATTCATATACAGTTCTATTTTTCATCTAGAATCGCGACTCGAACTTTCTCTCGTCGTGATAATCCTTTCAAGATAAAACGCGTTATTTGCTGCACACCGCGATGCGCTCAATCTTTCGTACTACGTAATTTAACCGAGGAGAATACCCTGCCATCTCACATTGCAATAGAACTACACTTTAATCAATTTCAGAAACTTGTTCGGCCGTACCTCATGTCCTGAATGCTAATCATCCATGCTTGTCCTTTTTTATTGCTATCCCTTTCTTATCACTTTTCTCGGCTTTTTTTTTATTTGCTGAAAGTTAAAAGAAAGTGTTCCGTGGTGCTAAATTGAAGTGTTTTGCATTGCATAAACCATTGCCTTGTTCCGCATTTTTTATTACCTTGTGTAATGTTGTATTGTTGCCTTTAACAATGTTCCATATTCCCCGTAGCTAGTATACCCTCCAACGGAACGCTTTTAAGATATAAACAAATAAATGAATAAATAAATAAATATATAAATAAATAAACTTATCTGTTGCTGAAATATAATTATTGCCATTTAGAAGGTCAAGTGACGGACTTTACAAAGTGCGTAAGAAACGCTTTCCTAAGAAAATTCATCAATGAAGCTATTATTAGAATCACGGAGTGTCGACACTTTATTTTTCAGCGCTACACAAAATGCTGTGTGTCTCAATAATTTATGACCCCAAGGGCTTAGACATTTTTCACGGTACGTACGTTCACGCGTCCTGTATGCGGTACGGGCACAGAAATCATAATTTAACACATAAAAAAAGATACTGAGGGACGACAATAGTGTCATATTAAAAATCAAAATAAGTCGTGTTTCGGAACGCCGAAATCACACAGTCCTGCGAGCTAAAACTGCCCGTATGTCTTCTAGCGTTGCCTCTGTTGTCTTCCTTGTTCTGTGCTTCAACGCCTCTACAAAGCCAGGGCTTGAGTGCACTTTCTTCAAAGCATACGGGCCCACCTGGTCACTCACGTCACCGCCAGAAATCACAAAGTTAACAGCCTTTTCGATGATCCTAAAGTTCCTATTCAAAATTGCTTCAGTGCCGCGTGTTATGTCGTTTTCAACGAACTTCGAGCAAACCGTGAGTCCAGTCAGGGTGTAGTTAGCCCATAAGCCCTGCAGGATGGTTTCCCCTGCTCTGGCCGAGATATCCCATTCCTCGCACAAGTGAAGTTCCCTCAGTGCCTTGTTCGCGGCGAGCAATTCAGCAAGGGACGTCGCTACATCGGGAGTCACCGTTTCAACGCACATTGTGAAGTCCGTAATGGAGCTGTTCTCTTTCAGGGCATTGAGTACGGTTATCAGTTGGTGCTCGTTACCACGCTTGACCCCCGTCACGCTAAAGATTTCCCGGAGGGTCCCGGTACTCTTCACTGCGGAAGCTATTCCGTTCGCCAGTGCGTCGAATACGTCCGATTCGAAGTATAGTCGACGAAGTGTCTTGTTTTTGGCTACGGCTTCAAAAAACTCTCGAAGAACTCCCTCGTCGACCGAGGAAGTGATCCTGACGTACAATGTGGGTGAGCATGCTTCTCTGCGAATGAGTACGGTGAGCACCGAGAGAAGCTCATCGGGCCACACGATCTGAAGCCTCTGGAAGACGCCGGCATAGCGTTCCTGTGCCAACAGCGACCACACTTTGTCTACTTCCCCGCAACACACCTCACTCAGGCGCACCATCTCCAGCGTCCGGTTGGTTGCAAGCATCTTCGCAAAGCCGACTAAGGTGTCGGAAGACGACTTGATGTCGTTCAATGCGAATATCTTGAGGGTATCGTTTTCCACGAGCGCTTCGATGAGAACAGCGGCACCTTCGTCACCGCCACAGGAGTTGCGAAGGCGCAGTTCCTTCAAGGACTTGGTCTGTCGCGTGTAGCTTGCAATATGATTCGCGAATCCACTCCCTGTGTTGACGCAGCTCAGCTCCAATGAGTCCAGCCCTCTGAATACTTCTGAAAAACTTGTGCCCAACTCCTTGCCTTGAAGGTCAACAGTGATATGCACACTACTCAGCGAAGGGCATTGCTCGAGGTTGTCGAAGGCAATCTTGAACGCCCCCAGAGAAATATTGTGCAGGAAAAGCTTCTTCACGGTTGGTCCTGATCTTAACAATTGGCGAAGAACGGCCGCTTCCTCCTCTGAAATCTTTTCGTACGTGACTGAGGCGCCATGCTCAGCGATCGTACTTATCCCGTCAATGCCACATCCTGATAAAATGGCTCGGTACATTTCCAGCCCTTTCTTGTAAAGCTCCTGAACGTCAGTGCCTTGAGTGTCGACATGCTCAGCGGTCACGTCTTCCGTGCTCGGGTCACAGTATCTTGCTCGTTTTCTTGCCCTTGGCATAGCTAATTGCGCTGTTTTTACAGCTGATTAGGCTGCGAGTGAAGCGAGGCTTGTAGAATGCCAGGTATCAACGCAATGAGGTGAACTCGCAAACAGTTGTGGGTATAATTTTCCGAAAGTGTCCGACTTGTGAAGTACCGCTACTGGGACCGAGGAACGGGGGCACTCGCTGTGTCGTTGTGTCATGCATTGCACAGAATTTGCAGTCGAGGGTCTTCAGGGAGTCCCACTTGTTTGCGCTGTGGTTTCGATTGCGCCTAAATGTGAAAAACAGAAATCAAAGAATATCGATCAGTATTGGTGGTTCAAATATTATATCTCATGATATGTGACAAACGTTTGGTCAGTAAAGTGGATACCGCCATGCATGGTGTCCCAGAGCAAACAACGAACGCAACTCATCAAGTTACCACTATTTGAAATGGGGAAGAATTGCTATGGCGACTCAAAGAAAATTCGCGCGTCGTCCTTCCGTCCCCTGTCACGATAGACGAACCGCTATAAAGAAATATATGCATACAAGCGAAATTCTTCAGCGCATCTTGTCGTCAAACAGAAATCCTCTCGCTCAGAAAGCAACTCTCTTGCTGATTAGGCTACAAGCGTTTTCTTTCGTTATTACTGGTCTCTCACATTATTCACACCAATAAACACTGAAGAGAAGTCAAAAATGCGATTAATATATATTAGGTTGTCGTCGTTACGTCGTACACAAAGTGTCCGACCGCTAGATGGCGTGACGGTTCATTCAAAACGCTTTTAGTGCCGCAAGATGTTCGACCGTGTGAAATTACTCAGCAATACACTTGTTCTCTAAGTTTCATAATATCATAGGCGTATCTACCGGGGGTGGGGAAAGGGGGGGGACAAGGGGGGCGCTATCCCCCCCCCCCCCCCCCCCGCGGAGCCCCCGCACTTTCGAGGGTGATCCCCGTCGGTTGCACGCGGTGAAATCAACAACTGAGGTCTTCAGCACAGCAACCATGTAATGGCATATAATGAAATTTGTCCTACGCATCTGCTGTGAAGATTGTCCTCCGCGTCTCACGACCACGCACTGTAGGCTCTCTGCGGTGCAGGTTGCTTATGCGACGCTTTCGTGCCTTTCGCTCCAGCATTGCAAAGCAGGCTACGCTGAGCAGGGGCACTATAACGTTAAATCACTCTGTCATCCTTTCATTCTACTCTGCCTGGCTTGAAATTTAAATCGTCAACGGCGAAAATACGGGCGGGGAACCAGTGAACGGCTTATGAACCGATCAAACCTCTTCCTGTTTTAGGAAATTCATTTTCTTTTATCGAAAAGAAATAGCATCACCGCTGCTCTATGTCCGAGTTGGCGTGGGCCGATGAGCGTGCAGAAGCTACAGTATATCCCTGAGTGGACCCCTCATCCCATTTTTACGAGATACGGCTTACGCGAGAGCATTAAGATTCAGAAATGCGTGTTTGCAAAGCGAAATAGGCAAATTCTCATTGGATAAATTTGAAGACTTCGAACATCTAAGGTATTGCTGGAATAAACAGTGGTGTTTATCTCGCCAGTTAGAAGTTTCTTACAGCATATTGCGATGTAGAATTCCGCAATTGAATTATTACGTACATAAAGCTGGACTCAAGGCGTCCTCGTTATGCATGTTTTGCAACGAAATCGAAACAATAGAGCATTCATTTTTATTTTGTCGCCGCTATTCTAATCGGAGAAAAAGATACCTCGTAGCTCCATTTCAGAAGTTGGTATCAGCAATAAATGCTCCAGTGATTTTATCATTTGGCGGCACTTTATAGCCACAGGGATGTCTGCTCTGCTGTGTTCGGTTACATAAATGAAACAAAAAGATTACCGTGTTAGTCTATTTTTCTCTGTTCATAATCTTGCATTGAAATCTCATCATTTATCTTAGAAAGCCCAAACGGTAGTCTGACTGCTTGCGCTTCGCATAACGTCGACTCCCTCGGTACGTGGGATCTGCCGAATTTTTTTAATCTCCAGATTTGTTTAGTATCATAGGTGTTTACCTTAAGCATCCTGCCGCCCGGTTCTTGGCCCTCCCCCTTTGTGGGTGAGCGCCATCAGGAAGAGGACATCATCATCATCATCATCAAAGCTAGCTCAGAAGAAGAGCTCGAACACTTTTCAAGGCCTTCAATAGATGCTATATAATAACCATAGCCGTGCGCAGGGGAGGGGCGGCGGCAAGGGGGCGGCTGCCACCCTCCAGTCACCTAAGAGGGGGTGCAAAATCTGCCCCTTACAGTGACTTAATAGGGAGGAGGGGTGCCGCGATGAACCTTCACCCCCCCCCCCTCTTCCCTTGAAGGGGAACCCAGCGCACACCTATGCCAAGAACAAGAAAACGCTGCCGACAGTCCAGAATAGTGCGCCTTTTGCCAGGAAGGACCTCTCGCTCTTGAAGTCTAGTCATTGTCATTACGCTCATGCGACGAATAACGGCACCGACGGAAGCACAAGGATGATGTTAATTTTATCGCAAAATATTGCTATACGGTACATTCGAATCGTTTTAGACTTCTTTTACGAGCTAATTAAAGCACAAATGAAATGTTCCGATCTATAAGAGCCAAATACAAATTTTACTCCTCAATACCGATGATAGTGGGCTATATAAAGTTGGGCCGCAATACAGATTTGAGGTATATAGGGGACAGGAACTAACTGGCAAAAAATTGTTGGAGCAAGCCCGACCATATCTGTCAGTAGCAAAAAAGTGCGTTTTTTTTCTGTTCCAGTTAAAGTGGACTTGGCTCTTTTCAAGAAAATAAAAACGCCACAACTGTCTTCGAGTCTGCACGAACGCAAGCGCGGTCATTTTGCACAGCCATTTGTTACGAAGCGAATCCGTCAATAACAACGCCAAATTGAGTTCGAAGCGGGCGTCCGACACCGCCACCATGTTTTGCGTAGCCTAACTAAAACGCGCAAACACGGTAACGTTAAAACTGAGAAATAGCTTGCGTACTGTTAACGATACTTCTCGTTTAGCGTACTGAGCGTGCGCATTTTCGATCCCGCCAAATTACCGTATGGTAACTGCGGTAACACACGACCGTCGTGGTAAGCACGCAGCTTTCCTGAACGTTTTAGCCGCTGGAGTAGCTCACATGCTACGGTCTTTCAGAAAGTTACGCAAATACGGTACGCAAATACGGTAAAACAGTACGGTAATGCTCCTCCTTACCCGCTCGTTGGGCCTAACCGGCTCCCAGTTCCAGTGACAGTGCACCCTACGAATGGCTGGTTCTTCGTTAACAACGCGTAGGCTGACAGGCAACAATGAGGCATGACAACCCCACAGTAATTTTTGAAAAAGCTTTTGCGGTGTAGGGGTGCCTTCGTTGGCAAAAGCTGTACGGTAAGGCCGTATGGTAGTGGCCTTACCGTATGAGCATACCGTATATTTCTGTAACTTGCTAAAAGAGCGGTTAACAGTGGTCCAATAGACTAAAAAAAATCAGCGTGCGAACCACTACGCTACATCAGCGTATGGTAAACTGGTGCGGCTAATAATAAAATGGAAGTCCGTGTTCCAATATGCCGGCTTAACGTCGGAGCATAAGCTCTCATTTAGTGGTCCGATCGTAGTAGATGTGCCTGGCTACTCGTTAGCCCACGACATGCACACAAGTGCTCAATTTACGCAAAGACATCGCTCCGTCTCCAGGCGCTTGGCTCAGTTCGGCATAAGTAGTCTCTCACTTTGTGCTTCCAACGAAACTGATTCCCACACTGCGCACTATCCGTGGTAATTTTTATTTCTCTCGTACTTGAAGGAATCATGCGCTAGAGAACACAAGGGACCAGACGAAGAGAAAGAAAGGGAATTTATACAAGCCCTTTACACAGCGTTCAAAAACAAAGAAGACTGCATTGAAGTGGGTGCTCAAAGCAACACTTACAGAGTACGTGCTCCTGGATAGCCGCCGTCAAAGGTTCCAGGTGCAAGGAGGCTCCGAAAGCTCAACGCACGACGCAAGGCACCGGTCCGAGGCAACGAGTACGGAAGTCAGCAGGTCTGCGGCAATGATACGTCTTCGTTCGAGAGCGCGTTGCTTGTGGAAGTGCAGACGCTTCGACTGGACGATCGAGTTCCAACCCGGCGTTATAAGGAGATGTCCAGCAGGCAAGGAGGAAAGAAAGGGCTAAGCGGGAGGGCACGTAGCATTGAGGAGTAAAGCTCCTCTGAAATTGCTTCCTCCTCTGTTCAGTGCACTGCGTGACAACCCGAATGACCAATCGCGACCCGCTGGCCTGCCATTCCAACAATCCCGTTTCGAGAACGCAGCAGAATGGCTTGTCTTGACCAGAAGCAACTCCAGACACAATGGAGGCACATGGGATTTTGTTTGTCGTGAGACTTTTTGAATGGCATACCAGCAGCTGCAATCTACGGGTTCCTGTTCCATTTTGATGCAAGGAGGAAAATGACATGGGTCATTCATCTCCTAGCAGGAACAGTCCAACTCGAATTTAAAGAAAGATGTTTTTGACAGTTCGGCGCCTGACACGTCTTAGTTGCCACGTCGTCAGGGCAAGCTCTCAGCTGCTTTACAGACAGACAACAGAGAGTTTTCGTGCCAGGGCCCCTAAGCCGCTTGCTTAGGCACACTGTGACATTCCTTTGTACTTCAAGCCGCACTAAAGGAGAATACAAAGGAACGCAAGGGCTTACCTACCAAAGCCGCCTTGGCGCCCCGGCACTAATGAGTCCCGCGGGGCCGGTCATACTGGAGGTGTTTTTCAAGCCACAAGTTCGAGTGGCCCATTCATGGGCTGCTTTCCAGTAATTGCAATGCCGCACGTTGGAGCGGCACGTGGCAGTCCAAAGCGTCCTTTAGCTTAGTGATCGGTTGTGTGTGAAATGTCTTGAATGACATGGCACCGGTTGAAATCTAGGGGTTCCTGTTCCATTTTGCTGCCAGGAGGAAAAGCGCATTGGTCATGGATTTCCTAGCAGGGACATTACAAAGCGAATTTCAAAAAGAGTGAACCTGGGCAGTTCGGAAGACGACACTTCTTTGTTCCTGCGTCCTTGAGGCAAGCGCTCAGCTGCTTGAAAGATAAGGACGGACAGACAATGAACGCCAGGTGGCCGAACTTGCCAAGGAGTTCTTCCAACAGCATGTTCGGGTGACTAATCAGTTCTCCACAGGCCCACGCGCTTCTTTCCAGTGATTGCAACGCCGCACCTTGGAGCGGAACATGGCAATCTAAAGCGCCGATTATAGTAGTCATCGGCTGTGTCTGGGAGACCCTATGAAAGACATGCCAGCGGTTGAAACCTAGGAGCTCCTGTTCCATTTCACAGCGAGGAGAAAAAGCGCATTGGTCATCAAACTCCTAGCAGCGGCTGTCAAACTCGGGTTTCAAGAAGAAATTTCTGGGCCGTCCGGCGAACGACACTTCTCTGTTCGCGCGTAGATATGTGAAGCTTGGCAGATAATGACTGACAGACAATGAGCTCCAGAGGGGCGAACATGGCCGAGGGTTTCATGAAGCCGCATGTTCGGGTGAATAATCTGTTGTGCACAGATCAGCGCACTGTTTCCGGTGATTTCAACAAGTGGGAGTGGAACGTGGCAATCCAAAGTTACATAGTTTTCATGTGACGTCACACCGTCGTCTGCTGGCGGTGTCCGCCATATTGGAGAACAGCGACAAACGCGCGCGAGCATGCCCAAGCGTGCGCACGAGTGTTCATCGCTGTCTTCCTGCAGTCTGTCGGCGTGGTAGTCATTGATTTTGCTACCTTGCGAGCTATCGAGTGTTTGAATGATGGCGCCTGTCAGGCGGAAGGAATTCTGCCCGTCATATTTTGCCGAGCTGGTGGATCCGACGCGTGCACGTTATGAAGCGAAGATCAGCATGTGCGATGGAGTTGACCCCTACACGTTGTGCGCCGGTACTGACACGACGACGGCAGTGGAGCTATACTACCGGTTACGACGCATGCCGACATCGTGAACTATTTGGTGCTGCGGACGAACCACGTATCGCTCACCGAAATGAAAGCTTACAAGTCACTTGAGGCTCACAACTACTTCACCAGTGGCCGTGTGAGCGGCGTGACAGCAAAGCGGCTACCTTCCAAGCGCGTCATCGTGTTGAGCGAGGTAAAGTTATTCAGCAGGCGTCTCTTGACTGAAGTGATCGTCTGCATCGACCATTTCGGGCGAAGGATGGTCAACCTCTGCCGGCTGACTGTTAGCTGCGTTCGCGGCTGTGGCCCTTTTTTTTTTTGCCAGCCGATTTTTGGCGCGCTTGTACCGAGAAGTAGAGTTCACGCCCGGTGCTGTGCGGTTGCTGTATCACAAGTGTTGGCTCGGCACCCAGTCTGGGTTTGTGTTGTCCATTAGACTCGCTGGCTGTCCTGCAAATTACAAAACATCAACAGTGAAAACCTGGCGCGCTGTTGCATGTGAAATTGCGACTTCAGCGCGAAAACGGTCTCGTTACAAGCTGTTACGAACAGCGCAAAATTACAGAAGGCACTCGCGATCAGTAGCCCGATGTGAACGGCAGTTTCAATGCACGGTACAAACAACACGCATCGAGCACGTTAAACTCAGCAGTTTAACGTTAAACCGGCAGCGTTAAACTCAGCAGTGACATTTTAACTCGATTGCAGTACGCGCGGATCGCAGTCGAAGGTGCCCGTTAAGCAGCAGAAGATCCGGAACGGGCTCGAACGCGACCCGGAGAGCTCCTGCGAGGTTTAAACCGCTGCACACACAGCGACGGCTGTGTTGCAGGCGATTGTAAGCGGTGGCGTTAATTTTTTGAAGTTTTCGCTTCGTCCTGTTTTGCTTACATGAAACGCCGACCGCATACACGGAGGTAATCCAGGTTCTTGAGGCTCTTTCTGTTGATGCGAGCGAGCCAGAGACGCCGACGCTGCTCCGACAACACTTTCGTGCGGTCGCATTGCCGAGTTATCACTTTCGGCAATCGGTAGAGCCCGGTTCTTGGCTCCAGGTCCGTTTTCTGTGCGGCAGACGTGCTTCTCGCACTGCAGCCAGTCATCGCACACATCGGCATTGCGACGCCGCGCTGTTACTGAGCCCGCACAACGCGAAAATATCGGACCTGCACACGCACCCAATGATAACACCGCGCTAGCAGTTCACCGTCATGGCGGCCACCTATCCCACAAGCCCCAGTTGTGACGTCCGTGAAAACTATGTATAATCCGCAAGGTTGCGGTTCATGGGCACTTTTGCGCCAAACCAGCTACTTTACGACCAGTGTTGGCGGTAACGCGTTACAAGTAACGGCGTTACCGGTAACGCGTTACTTTTTTCGGTAACTTAGTAACGTACTCGTTACAATTTAGAAACTGTAACGGGTAACGTACTTACGTTAACATTTTTTGGTAACGTGTGGTGTCACGTTACTCGTTACTTTTTTATCCTGTGGGTGCTGTTTTCTCAGAGCTCGCCCCGACAAATTCTTTTGTCGCAGCGTCGGACTGCTGTCGGCCTGCCAGGCATTCACCAAGAAAGCGCGGGAGGAATCGCTTTTTTTTTTTGTGGAAATTGTGCGGACCAATTTCTTAAGACGCGCCGACTCCTTGTGTGTAGGTTTTGGCCATCGCCACAAAAAGCTTGATGAAAGCCGCAGAATTCGCCTTGAGAAACTCTACGGATATGCTTCTCGTGGAAGTGGATGTAGCAGATGAATTGCTGGCACCTGCGCCTTTTCGTGCCCAAAAGTCAGGCAGTCCGAAGAGAGAGCGCAAGGCCTGGTTTACTTCATACCACGTGCTGATCGGGAAATTTTTTACGTGGGGGAAACAAAGAACTCCCCCGAGAGGCTGCGACAACATAAAAACCATGTCCGCAAGTTCGCGTGACAAAAGAGTACACTCGCTGAGCATAGCATGGTAAACGACCACCGCATCGTATTCGACAACTCCCACGTCGTCGACTTAAGCGGCTTTGTGTGGAATTCTGGCCCATCCAAGCGACAGCCGGTAACGTCAACCGGTCTACAGGTGCGCTGCCAATCGAGAGTCTGCCTTATTGTGGAGGATAGGCGTGACCCCCGGCTGGAAGAAAACCCTGAAAAAGAATGCGAGCGGGACGCGAAACGTAGAATTTTTTCTTGTAAAGCAAAAAAAAAAATCTTTTTTTTACTCACTACCTTAATACCGCTGTCACACGAACAGCCTTAACCGCGGTTAAGCTAACTACGGTTACGGCTAACCAGGGTTAAGGGCGAGACAGACGGTACGATTTTTCATGCGATTCGACGTCCGACACGACGAAGGGGAAACCGGAATGGTGACCTTTCATAGCATCGTACAGCCACCAAGCGGGGGACAGACGGGTCCGATTTTCCATGCGATTGTTATCACAGCGCAAAGTAAGACACGAGACAGAGAGCAACGAAGACGAGCGCTGCTTCCAACTAAAATTTTATTGCGAGCAACAAGCAATTTATGAAAAAACGACATGCGATAAAAACCGCATATGATAAATGATCGACACCCCCTCCGAAACACGAAGCCAACATGATCAAGCACTCTAAAGCACCAAAACGGGAACAGCCTGTCAAAAAGAAACCTAGCGCATGTGTGGGTGCAGGAAAGCAAGTTCTTTATCAGTCAAAGCTATCGAAGGCTTACTAACAGAGCCACCTTCAGCGATTGCTGCGGCCTCTATGATGAGTCTTGTATTCTCGTTGGGATGCCTTGCTAATATAGCCGTCTTTTCAAAGAACGGAATACAGCAACGGCAGCGCTCGTCTTCGTTGCTCTCTGTCTCGTGTCTTACTTTGCGCTGTGATCACAATTTAAAAAAATGGAATACCAACTAGCCCGTACCCAGACCTTGTTTCCATGCGATCCGACGGCCGACGCCGCGGTGGGGGAGAGGGAATGGTGGCTGTACGATGCTATGAAAGGTCACCATTCCGGTTTCCCCTCCGCCGTGTCGGACGTCGAATCGCATGAAAAATCGTACCGTCTGTCTCGCCCTTTAAGCGGGGGACAGACGGTCAGATTTTCCATGCGATTTGACGTCCGACGCGGCGGTGGGGGAGAGGGAATGGTGGCTGTACGATGCTATGAAAGGTCACCATTCCGGTTTCCCCTCCGCCGTGTCGGACGTCGAATCGCATGAAAAATCATACCGTCTGTCTCGCCCTTTAGTCTACTAATCGTGGCTGTTGCAAACGGGTGATTCCACGAGAGATCGACACGGATCCGAAAATAGATATTTTAGATTTTATTGAGTATTTTATATTTTATGCATGTCCCATGCCAGTAGCCCGAAAAGGAACTTAATTTCCTTATTAACTGCATAATTTACGAGGGAAAAAATATCAAACATATTCAATCCGGAGGGACCAAATTCATTACCTGTCGTTCTCGAAAGTTCACGACGTTGTAAAACAGAAATATTATCTTTACAAGAAGATATATTGTGTATGAAATGTATGCGCAACAAAGAGTAAAGTAACATTACTTGAAACTTGTAGAGCTAAGGAAACTGTTTTTGAAAAATGTCTAAATATGCGACATTTTATAGTATCTACAAAGTTGATAAGGCTTATCAACTTTGTTTTAAAAATAAATTTTGCTTTTTCTATCTGCAACTGCAGCGAAGTTTCTTGTTATTGAACTCCTGAGCGAGTCAGGCTGATCTTCCCTCACATAAACGCTCGCAATTTTTGCGGTAATTATACAGATTAAAGTAAACAAAAAGTATTTATGCACAGATATTTTTTTACGTGACTAGCCCATTTAAGCATTTCTTTACTACTACAAAATTCGCGCATCCATTTTGCTAGCAGAAGCACACCATCAGAATTATTGTAAATTTCTTGAGATTTCATTGATGCTTTCTTTGCGAATAGCATTGATGATTGAATCTCATATTCTGCATAATGTGACATTAAGAAAAACGGCTTCACCATGTGTCAGAGTCAGAAGCCATCACACGTAACTCTAAAGGCAAATTTAAGCCACTGTACCATTGCTAACGCCCGGTACATTTGGGCAAGTAATACTTGTTAAATCAGCATTTTGGGTATATTCGTTGTTTGGGTTAGAAGTGTTATGTGAAACATAAATTTCAGATTTAAGTTATTGTTATTGTGGGTTCCTGCAGCAAAGACACATCGAATAAAATTTATGATTGCGGAGTAACGGCAGAGGTAACGTCCGTTACTTTTTTTCGGTAACGGTAACGGTAACGCGTTACATTTCTTTGTAGGTAACGTAGGGCGGTAACGCGTTCCTTTTTTTATAGTGTAACGAGTAACGTATTTAGTTACTTTTTTTTCAGTAACGCCTACAATACTGTTTACGACCCTTTCGAGCCAGAAAGGGTCGTTTCAGGCTCCTCCGATCCACAAATTTTCAGGTTCCTCCGAGTGTACTTTGAATTTCTGTTCTGGCTCTTTTAATGGCCATTTTTTCATATTACTGAGTTTACTCGAACATAGGTCTACCCTTTTTTTAAATATCACCCATAATTAGCAATTGACCTGTATTCGTGTAAAAAAATGACCTATTGCCTTGATACAGATCTGCAAAAGAACTCAGATAATTCCGCTAACGTGCCTAAAATTTTTCACACAGCGCCAGCCACACTGGCACATTCTATATGTGTGTTTGCAGTAAGTTTTCTTTTACCACGATAACAAGGAAATAATAGCATTACGAACTCAAATTGGTAGATCTCCGTTAATGTTACCTACACTTCAGAATCAGGCACTGTGCTGCACACGCCGGCACACACAACCAAGATCTTTTGTCGACGGTTAAAACCATGGAAATGAGAGCGGCGTCATTTGCAGAACCATAATCACTGCATGCGTTATCGCGAACAGCTGTAGGCGTTGCATAACGAAACACACGCAGCACACTTGCACGGCGATTCAGGAACACACGAAACACAAAGACAACGTGATCAGAACGTGGAAAGCACAGAAACACCGATGATGATGATGAGCCCAAGCCAAAGCGATAACTCTGGCAAACAAACAGAAATCTCGAATGCTTTATTTTTGCTGAGTGCTTTATACGACATGTGTGCCATCCTCAAATAGCAAAAACAGGCATCGAAGGCCGTGCTTTAGCTCCCGGGAATATGCAGCGTCACGGGTTTCTAAAGAGGTACGGGTCCGCGTATAGAGTGGAAGATATATAGATGAATGGATGCAAGTCTAAAGACTGCGCGTTGTTTTCAAGCTTTCCTGTCGTGTCAGCGACAGAAAAGCATGGACCCACCAGCAGGCATGTGCGTGCCCCAGCGCAATGTGCTGCGCACCGGCAGAGTGTGGCAAAGTCATGGGAATGTTGGCAAACGCGTTGCCAGCACTCTGCTCACGCTTCTCGCCATTGAAACCCGCCATGGTGGTCTAGTTGTTATGCTGCTTGAATGCTCACCCGATCGAGGGTCGCGGGATCGAATCCACGCCGCGGCGGCCCCGTTTCGATGGAGGCAAAATGCTGGAGGTCCGCGTGCTTACATTTAAGTGCACGTTTAAAAGAACCGCAGGTGGTCGAAATTTCCGTAGTCCTCCACTATGTCGTCTCTCGTCATCACATCGTGCTTTTCGGGCGTAAAACCCGAGAATTATTATATTATCCCGCCCAGGGGCGTAGCCAGAAATTTTTTTCGGGGGGGGGGGGGGTTCAACCATACTTTATGTATGTTTGTGCGTGCGTTTGTATGTGTGCGTGTATATATACGCAAGCAAAACTGAAAACTTTCGGGGGGCGGGGGAAGTTTGAACCCCCCAACTCCCTCCTTGGCTACGCCCCTGATCCCGCCATCTATTTTTGTATTTGATATATGGGAAACGTGGGAAGGTTGGCTATAGATTACAGCCGGGTATCCTATCAGCATGATATTAGTATTGAATGAACACAAAATAAAGGGGGAGAAAATAAAAAAAAAATAAGAAGAAGAAATAAGGTTTCTTGTATACTAATTGGGCTGGAAGTTCTGGTCTCAACGGCCTCAGGTGACATGCATATATGTCGGCAACAGAAATGGCGCTCACTCAGACTCACTGAACTGATATGAGTCTTACAATAGAACACTTACAACAGACGAGTTGCGCTCGTCTTTAGTAAGTGTTCCTTATGGTCCTCGTGTTTTTTTGCGCATCGTTTTTTCCATTCAAGTAATATGTTTTTCGCTTAGGACTCACTCGGACTCAGACTCGCCAAAATTTTCCTCAACCAGACGTTCTCGCATTGGCGTCCGGAGTAGCTGCAAGGGGGGGGGGAGCTGGCCTTTTAGGAATTTCGGATAAAATTTTTCTATGCAGTAGCAATAAGGTATACACAGCTTGATTAGCACACTCAGGTCCTGGCTTTCAGGATTCGCACTCAATTTCGCACGTTACAAACTATCGACTAATCTACCTGTCATGTCACGGCAGAGACTGCCATTGCTGGATGACCCCCCCCCCCCCCTCCGGATGCACCCCCCTGCAAAAAGTTCGGCGGACGCCCTTGCTTACTCGGACTAAAAATTAGCAATATTCCGGGAATGGCCGGACTCTCACATTGAATAGCAAAGAACGCAATAAAATTCTTATCTAGAATAACTAGAATGACACATGCAAAGGGTTTAGAAGCGCCAGGCAACTTTGAAAAATATATGTGAAAGATTTAAGCGTACGAAAAAAAGTTATTTACCGCGCAACTTCAAGCACATAGTAAGATTAAATTCAATATTGCATGCGATTTTGGGACAATCGAAAATGTTTCCTTTTAAGGATAACATTGGTCGATGCACCTTCAAAGAAAATTCTGTTTTTACTCAAGCGTTAGCGTGTCCATGCGTGATGGAGCACGCGCCATTAGGTTTCAGTTGACGAGCGCGTGCGTTAGTGCATTTTCTGGTAGAACGAATTAAATTAAGTTTTTGCTTACGCTTTGCTCTTCGAAGGCCTGAAAACGCCGCTAATTGTGAACGAAGAAAAGTTCATATTACGCTATGACGCTTTTCTACAACCGTTCACGAGAGCCAACGGTCCTGCAGCGGCGCGGCGGCCCTATTGACGACACAGAAAAAAAAAGTACAAGAGGTGTCTACTGTTCTCAAAATTGAGCCCTTTATACCCTTGGAATTTCGTGGAAACGTGGCCTTCTAGGATTCATGGTATTGTCTCGGTAACGTTTCGAATAATAGAAAGGATATGTTCGCTATTAGTGGATGTCGCGTTTTCGCGCAGTAACTTGGCATGTTTCTCGCAGGATATTCTTGGAAGCCGGTTAAAAAGCAGTAGTCGCGGTCAATATTCTCTCGTGGATAATGCTGAAGGGTCGTTTCAGTACTGCCGTGAATAAGAACACAAGGGAAAAGCGATGACAGCCTGTATATGTCCAGAGGAATGGTGGAAGCTTGGTACAGACCACGCAGAAATGAGGCGGAACGATTTGCTGCTCTCAAAGTACCCCAAGTGGTCCAATCCGAGCCAAATGTCACGTTAGAAAAGTGAGGGTGCGGGCGCGGCCTTTTCGTGACTGCATTTTTCCCTATAGGCCACGCAGCAGACGCCAACACCAGACAAAAAAGACCACATGACGAGGCGATGAACGAACAACTGAAAGGTTCGCTGCAAAGCCAGAAGAATTAAATACATCAAACAACCATGCACGGGCGCATGCACTGCCATTTCCATGTGCAAAAACAAAAAAAAAATGTTTGAAATCGTGTTCCTCGGACAAAAACTCAGTTTTGTATTGCGGGCCCCAAGGGCTAGGGTGGCAAGGTCCTTGCATTGTCTTGTACTCTCCCTGCACTACCAGGATGTACACACAAGAGGTTAGGTACGAAAAAAACTCTAATGGTTTGTGTCTGTGCAAAGAAGCTGCAATCAGGCTTTTTGCGGCGTGCGCTGGGCGAACAGAATGACGGGGGAAGAGGGGGGCGAGGTGGCGGGAGTATTTTTTCACGCGTGAAAGCTGACTTGGAATGGAAAGGTGTTTGAATCGCGGAAAAAAAAAAAGAAAATGACAAAGAATGGGCGCTGCTTTGTTGTAGCTCGTTGGCGTGCATGGTAGCAATATCTTCAAAAGCGATTCAAGTATTCAGAAGAAGTCGTCAAACTTTAAAAGCTCCTCGAATTGCCGAGAGATAACAGAATTCCTTGACCACATTGCAGCTCGAAGAAATATGTTTCTGCGAGTGACAAAGCATCGTGTATGGCACGGACTGTGCGTTAACTTGCCGCGGAAGAGTTCCAGCTCGAACGTTCTCAATGTTCACTGTCCGAAGCAACGCTCGGGACACCTATGCAGCCGCACTCAAAGTGTACCGCCCCGCAGAGTACGTCGCGGTTATGGCAGTGCCCACGATTATTGCTTGTTATGAAGTAATGAGGCACAGTTACATTTCTTATCGATGAAGGCAACGCCGATGAGTTGCGAACAACTAACATGATGCCTGTCAAACCTGCGCCGTCACAGGGCGCGGTGATGCATTGATGTTGCCGTCAATTGTCATCGCCGCACCCAGGGCGATGAATCTTTAGTTTTGCACATGGACTTCAGATGTAAACGAACTGCATCGAAAGCTGATGAGAGCACGAATTCACCTATTCGCGCGGCCCAGCCTGCCCCGCAATTTAACGTAATAGGTGTGCCAGTCACACAGGACACTTTAGGTGGTGACCAATGAGAATCCCAGTCGATCGCTATCAAAAGTGTCCAGGTTAGCTGTCTGTTAGTTCTCATTAATATTGTGTCTAATAAAAAAAAAACGAGCCCTTAAAAGTAATCCACTTTCCTTCATTCATAGCGAGGGTCTCGCTCTGGCAGACATGATGCCTTCAGGTAGTATGCGAGGGATTGTTGGTCAGCTGCCTGCTCGTATATAGATCAAGTGCTAGGTGACGCCAAAAAGGCAGAAAAAAGAGTGTTCCACACTTGCCGCCATGACTGCGACTGGCGCTGATTGACACTCCTAAGTTTCAATGCACATATATAACCTATAAAGTGGACGGCGTGATGACCGCCGCTGTAGCTTAGTGGTAGAGCATCGGACGCGTTATTCGAAGGTCGCAGGTTCGGTCCCTGCCGGCGGCAAGTTATCTTTTCGTCCACTTTACTTTCTTCACATTTATATTCTAATTACTACAAATAACACCCCCTATACTTTCCTTGGCATTGCTGTATGTTAGTTCTCATTAATACTGTGTCTAATAAAAAAAAACGAGCCCTTAAAAGTAATCTTCTTTCCTTCAGGTATAACAATGGCACAATAACAAGCGCGTTATGATTATGCGTCGTGCTGCAAGAGCGCTCTTTCAGGCACGTGTTTCGTGCTTACGCTCCCTTTATGGAACGTGCGTTTCTGCGGACCATTCTGTTCGTTCATGTAGCTGCTACACAAACTCCAAACTTCTTTTTGCGAAGAACAGGGCGGAATTTTAAGCGAGGAAAAAACGAAGAGGAAAAACAAGCCGTGCGCTGACTAACAACTTTCTGGTGTCGTGTTCTCCCTCTTCGTTTTGTCGTGGTTTGGAATTCAACGTTGCTCTTGAAAATCACTATAAAGGCGGATGCACACAAGCCTGCACCAAAGGGTGCGCACTCCGTACCGACTTCATGAGCCGGACTGCCGTTGACTCCACCTTTGCAGAACATGACTGAGTGCATGAGCGGGGCTATATGGAGTCGCGGAGGCGTTCGGCTCGCCCGCTTCTGCCGTCTAACCTCCCCGGGTTTTTCAAGTTGTCAAATATGCATCCTTCTGCTCTAACCTTGTCTGATTGAGAGTGCCAGAGATAAGTGAGCAACTGAGTGAGACACTTAGCGATGATTCACGTCGTGTTCATGGCAGCGGTGAAGTATCTGCCTTTGCCACTTCGAAGAGGACGCCACTGCGAGACCGCTTTCTTGATTCCCGAGCTCCAAGAAGCCGCACGTGTTCGGATTACAAAGGCGCATGCAACCTTTGCTCCGTTTCACTTTTAAGTCGTCTTCACTTCTAATTAAGAGCCGTGTGATGACCCACAAAGGGGAGGTGGGGGTTGGATTGAGAGACTACAATGGCGTGAACACAGACTTTGGGTTCCGCAGGCAGCCATTGTCCATGTAAGTGCGCTGTTGCGAGGACCACTCAGTTTTGGGATTCTCGAATGGACACCACGTGGACACCATGGACCTGCGGATCATGTTCCGACAGGTTTCGTTTCTTAGGAAAACTTGTTTTTGGGCTAGTTGGTACACGGCAGGGGCGTAGCCAAGGGGGGGGGGTTGGGGGGTTCAAACCCCCCCGAAATTTTTCAATTTTGCTTGCGCATATATGCACGCACACATACAAACGCACGCACGAACATACATAAAGTATGGGTGAACCCCCCCCCCCCTGAAAAAAATTTCTGGCTACGCCCCTGGTACAAGGTTACTGAAAACAAAAAAAAAGATGCATACCATCAGGACAGAATCCTCCCCTTTCTATTCTGTCTTGAATCCTTCCTGGATGGTATGCGTCTATTTTGTATTTCAGTAGGCTTAGATTAGTTGCCGCAAGCTTCGACTTTGTCACCGATGCGTGCATTCCGCCATCGCCTCCGCCTACACACCAAACGCACAAAATAAGCGGTCCAATTGGGTATTTGAGACGGCTTGCCGTTTTTTATGACCATGTTCTGCTGCGACGCGCCATTTTTTTTTAAATATCCTTACGTGAGCTTCCGGTCTGACGTAACATGGATGACGGTTTCCTGCGTGCCCGGTGCGCTCAGTTTTGGTATCGCCTCGATCGGGCTTTGAACTTCGGTGATAATTATATCAAATTACGTGCTTTTTTCGCGATTTAAAAAGAATGGGCATGTCATAATTTATCACGTCCTACAACTCTTCCATATAACCAAAGGCCTTCAAGCTAATAATTAAAAAGTTAATTAATGAATTTCTGTGAATTACTCATTTGAATGTAACTTTAGGTGCGGCAAAGTCTCCGCCTCGGCGTTGAGTTTGTTTGCGAAGACAACAGGGGTTTGAGTGAGATAGCGTTTTTATAAAAAAATGTTGCAGTGGAATTAGCTCGGCTATGCCAGGATATACGTAGCGTTAGCAATGGTTCAGCTGATTATTTTTTTAGCTTTCCAGATTGTATAGGATTATTAGCCTTCTTCTGTTCATTCTTCGTATACGCTGAACCGCTAATTGCCAGGCAACTACTTCGGGATCCGATGAGATAAGCTTCTCGGCTCTTCTGCGCCGGTGAGCAGCGCATTTACGCTCTCCTTCTCCATGGCATTACCCACCTGCAAACGCCAGTCAGAGGCGCTATCAAGCGGCTCCAGCGCAGTGTCAGACGGCGACTGCACAGCGCACGCGCAGAGCTGCGCGCGCGCCGGCGCCAGTGTGTCTGCCATGGCTACGACGTCACTCCTTTCGAATGCACAGACCAGCAGCGGCTAAAGTCCCTCTGTCTTTCAAAAGTAGCGAAAGGTATTGATCCAGCCGCCGCGCCCTGCGATAGGCCTCTTGGCAACACGTGACCTTTTCGCCTTCGCGCCCCGCCCAAAGGGTACAGCGGCGGCAGCGCTGTGCCGGTGATAGGTACGGATCACTGTTTTCAAGCGTGGACTGGGGCGATTTTAGCAAGTAGAGAGTACCTCACGCGCCTCTGTCGCATTGTTGTTGGAAATTAGAAGCGTTTATGCACCTGAAGTTGAGTGGACGAAGGAATTCTGCGACTGAATTTAATGTTTGGAGCGGGACGCGCTAGAATGTCGGGTCTCTATGCCTTCGGTTGCCTCACCGCGCGGAGGACAGAAAAAAAGCTTTTATTTTTTTCCTTCTTTCCTCGCGGTGACACAAATATATCCTGAAGGAAGGTTGGCCAATAAATCAGTCGCAAGAAATTTGTGCCCACAGAAAACACCCGGCTATGCGAAGAGATTTTGTAATGGTTATAATTTCAAGCAGCATTTCGCCCGGCCGGCGTGCTTGTGTTCGTGCATATGCATGAGCATTATCTCAGCAATGTTATTATTGCTTCGGCATTCTTTATGCCGTAGATTTCTGCCTCTGCATTGACTACACTATAGTGTAGTCAATGCAGAGTCACACCCCGTGTCTCTAACATTAAATAGCTCGGAACCCAATACAGCTGCCTGTGTTTTTCTCACCGGGATAGCTTCAACGATACGAGCTCACAGGGAAATGACCATTTTGGATTAGTTTTTTGCCCCACTTGGCCCTGTTTTGCCGCACTGCTGTGTGCGAGATCGGTCAAGGCTTCTTCGTTGAAGCATTCCGCGTGAGAGGACCACAATGCTTTTGACAAGTTCGAATAAATACTGCAAGACACTGGGAGGAAAAAACTGAAACATTTATGCCGCACAGAGCATCTTTGCTAATTTGGCAAGACAGAATGAACGGAAGCTACCCTGCAAGAGAATGAGGGGGATCAGTGCTCACAACAAAGCTCCCAAAGAAAAAGTTTGTTATGAATTCATGCAATTAAACCTACTTTTTCAAAAAGTACTCTTTAATTCTATTGCATCTCCACAAAAAGCCACCTAACTCAACTTTTATGGTTGTAGTCTGGTTTTAGGGTCTGCAAGTGTATGCATACCCCACATTTATTTGAAGTTGCATCGGGTAACATTGCAACATACCTTTATATCTGCGGGACACGGAGGCGGCGGGGGCAGTAAAAAGGGGACGGCTTCGGATAAATGCACATCGTTAAAGACAGTGAAACATTAAAATGGGCGAGGCACTAGTGGACATGTTGTATTTCCTAGATCTTGAAAGGTACTCAAGTGGCTGATATTCCTCAAATGCAGTTCATCTGCATTTGTGGAATATCCCCCCTTCTTCTAAGTAAACGTCTTAGAGTACAAAGAAAATAAGCTTAGTTAAAAATACCGTGTAACCGTGGAAAGACTTCCGAAGACTGACAAACACAGTCAAACCAATAATAGCGCGTATTTTGCGCTACGCCCTACAAGAGCGCTAGGTGCCCGATGAGGTTTCCGAAAGTAGCAGTACGCTCACCATCTGCCTATTTATTCGAACTAGAAAACAGGCACTCTTAGCTCACGCAAATACCGCCTGTACTTCAAGTTACGCTGAATGTCAAAATATGAAAAGAAAAAAATAAATGCCTTGCATGACAGCTGCTGTGGGGAACCCACTTGGAACCTGCTTCGGAAACGCACGCGTTTTTTTCTTTCAACGTTTAACGTGCTCCGTGCTCGTTAAAGTTATTGTTCCTGCGGTTTGATAATTGATGAGCATCTTAGGCCACAAATGTCAATAATTTAACGGTTCAAGCGAGCACCGAGTTCGGTTTCAGGCGCCCGCAATATGCACGGGAGCGAAGCGGCGCGATCGTCTGCTATCGCTGCTCCTTGGACCCCTCGAGAGGGCGCGCGTGCAGTTGTCGCTACCTTTAAAAATACAGGGACATTAGCAGCGGCGAGTCGCGCGCGGCGGTGGCGGAGTCTGCACGCGCGCCGGCGCCAGTGTGCCTGCCGCGGCTACGGACGCCACTCCTCCCGAACGGCGCAGACCAGCAGCGGCGATGTCGCGCGCGGCAGTGGCGGAGAGCGCGTGAGATGCCGGCCGGCTCCGGTGAGCCAGCTGTGTGACTATCACTGATCCTCGCGCAGCCGCAACACGGCCCATGAGGATCCACGTGAAATCAGCTCCGGCTAGGCAAGTGTAGCTAACGCTACAAAATATATATTGTCAAAAAATAAACGCCCTGCATACAGTCGCGACGCAACTTGCCATACCGTCTCGTCATGATCATACTTTCCAGCTAAAACGCATTATTACCGTGCATGTACATTGTTTACCGTACATTGCGATCTTTCGTACCATGCACTACAAGTGAGTGGAATAACCTGCCCTCCGAAATCGCAACAGAACTACACTTTATAATCAGTTTGAGAAACTTTGTTCGGTGGTATCTTATGTCCTGAATGCTAATCATCCGTGCTCATCTCTTTTTATCGCTCTCCTTTTCTTTTATCTTTTCTCCGTTTTTATATTTACTCAGTATTAGCAAGAACTGTTCCGTGGTGCTAAATTTAAGCGTTTTGCACGGAATAATCACTGCCTTGTTCTGCATTTTTTATTACTGGTTTTCGGACTTTAAACCCCAGATGTTATTATATTATGCATTTCTCATTGCCTGGTATATTGTCCCGTGGCCTCGACGTTGAAGAAGGCAGCTGTCGGCAAGTTCAAGACTAAACTTTTACAGCGAAAGCTGTTATGAGATCATTTCACCGGCCGTTTTTGGCGCCGTAGTTGTCCGCCGCCGCCGCCGCCGGTGTCCGTAACCAGTATCGCTCGAAATAAGAAAAAAATTCCAGGATGGAACGAGGTTCGAACCTGGGCCCTCTGCGTGGGAGCCCAGTATTCAACCTCTGAGCCATGCCGGTGCTTGAAACTGCTTTGCAAAAAGGTCCTATACAGGCTTCATGTCGGGAAGGAACCACATTAGCATATGCAATATAGCGTGGCAGAAGAGTAAAATAAGCACCAAGCGTCTCACAACGCGAATTTTGTAACCAGGCGTCACACAATGCGAATTGCGAAATGCTTCCAACCCACTACAAAAGGCTCTGCCATAATTCTTCATCGTCATCAGGCACAGCATCAACAAAGTGCGTATAATGCCTTACATGCGTTTAGCAGGTACCAATGCTCTCCGTAGAATGACGAAAAATGGCACAGTGCCTCCTGCCCTACTTCTCAAAAATTACAACGATTTATATCGTAGTGGGTTCCTCGCAAGTGCACTTGTATTGGTTGCCAAGGAAGCCCATAAGCGCATGATAAATTTCCTCGGGGCCTCAGTAAAATTACAATGATTTGTAGCGTAGTGGATTCCTCGCAAGTGCACTTGTATTGGTTGCCAAGGAAGCCCATAAGCGCATGATCCATTTCCTCGGAGTCTCAGTAAAATTACAATGATTTATAGCGTAGTGGGTTCCTCGCAAGTGCACTTGTATTGGTTGCCAAGGAAGCCCATAAGCGCATGATCCATTTCCTCGGGGTCTCAGTAAGTTCTTCGCCACCCCCCCCCGCCTCTCTCCCACGTCAACGTATATTATACAGCATGACGGGAGAGGGAAATAGCGACCGGGCGTCACCCAATGCAAATTACATAACTCGTGGGCCGTTTAAAGCTTCCAACCCATTACAAAGGGTTGAGCCAGAATTCTTTATCGTCATCAGTCGTCGCGTCAACAAAGTGCACATAATGCCTTACAGACGTGTAGCTGGTGCCTCGCTTCTCCGCAGAATGACGAATATTGGCTTAGTAGGTGCTTCCCAACTTCACAAAAATTGTGATTTATGGCGTAGTGGACACCTTTCTAGTGTACTTGTATTGTAGCCCCAAGAGCGCTTACAACGGGCTCGAGAAACGCCGCTCTTCCAGCTTTCGCTGTGACTGTGCTGCGGTTTCAGCGCAGGCCTGGAGTTTTTTTATTTGGGCTAACTTGTGCCCGCGTAACGAGAAGTCACACTGCAAGCAATATGGCGCTGTAGACTGATAGCGGCGAAGAGAGCGTCGGCCGTCGACAATCTGATCGTCGGCTCAACTCGTCGTCTTGCATAGAGTAGCCATCGAAAGTTCCAGCGTTACCGTTGGCGCTCGCGTAAGCTCTCGAATAAACTTGACTATTCGCGTCATGCGCGTAATCTCAACATGATGAGCTAAAATAACCGCGAAGCTTCCCGAACAATGCGGCGCGGTCCGCGCCGAACGATGCTAACAGTTTACAGGGTTGCAACCCGAATTCGGCAAAATAAAGCAAGAAACACGCGTGTCAATATCGTAATGTCTTTGACAGTGTTCCATATTCCCCCTAGGTAACAACCTCCAAGGGAGGGCCTTTAGGGTACTCGTCAATTTAAAATACACACTTAGCATTTGGACGGTAAAGTGACGGACATTACTAAGTAAAGAATGTTCCTGAAAAAATGCACCAACTAAATCACCAATAGAGTCAAGGAGTGTTGGCACTTTATTTTTTCGCACTACACAAAATACGTTTCTAACAAAGTTATGACACCAATGTCTCAGATATAGTTCACAGTACACATCTATGCTTTCCTGCATCCTATATATATGGTGTATGGGAACAACAGTCATACTTGAACACTCACAATAAATAATGGGAGACAGCACTAATGTCAGCTCATTAAAAATGAAAATATTCTTGGTTGACACGCCGAAATCACACAGTCGTTCAAGATAAACTGCCCTAACGTCTTGTAGCGTCTCCGCAGTTGTCTTCTGTGTTCTGAACTTCAACATCTCTACAAAGCCAGCGCTTGAGTGCACTTTCTTCAAAGCATACGGGCCCACCTAGTCACTCACGTCACCGCCAGAAATAACAGAGCCCGCAGGCTGTTCGAGGATCCTGAAGTTCCTCTTCAGACAGTGCTTCAATGTCGCGTGTTGTGTCGTTTTCATCGAACTTCGAGCAAACCTTGAGTTCAGTCAGGGTGTAGTTAGCCCGTAAGCCCTGCAGGATGGTTTGCCCGGCTGTGGTCGAGATATGCGATTCCTCGCACAAGTAAATCTCCCTCAGTGTCTTGTTCGCGGCGAGCAACTCTGCAAGGGACGTCGCTACTTCGGGCGTCACCGTTTCGACGCACATTGTGAAGTGCGTAATGGAGCTGTTCTCCTCCAGGGCATTGAGTATGGTTATCAGTTGGTACTCACTACCACGCTGCACCTCCATCATGCCATAGAGTTCTTGCAGGGTCTTGGTATTCTTCACTATGGAGGCTATTCCGTTCGCGAGAGCGTCGAATACTTCGGAATGGAAGTGTAGTCGACGAAGTGTCTTGTTTTTGGCCACGGCGTCAAAAAACTCTCGAAGAACGTCCTCGTCGATCGAGGAAGTGACCCCGACGGACACCGTGGGGGCGCACGCTTCTCTGCGGATGAGTATGGTGAGCACCGATAGAAGCTCATCGGGCCACACGACCTGAAGCCTCTGGAAGACGCCGGCATAGCGTTTCTGTGCCAAACAGCGCCAACACTTGATGACGTTCCCGCAACCACCTCACCCAGGTGCCACCATCTCCAGCGTCCGGTTGTTGCAAGCATCTTCGCAAAGCCGACCTAAGTGTCGGAAGACGACTTGATCTGTTAGTTCAATGCGAATATTTTCAGGGTATCGTTTTCCAGGAGAGCTTCGATGAGGACAGGCGGCACCTTCGTCACCACCACAGGAGTTGCGAAGGCGTAGTTCCCCTCAACGTCTTGTTCTGTCGCATGTAGCTCGCAATATGGTGCGCGAATCCACTCCGTGTGTTGTCGCAGCTCAGCTCCAATGAGTGCAGGCTTGTAAATACTCCTGAAAAACTTGTGCCCAACTCCTTGCCTTGAAGGTCAAGATGGATATACATACTACGCAGCGAAGGGCATTGCTCGAGGTTGTCGAAGGCAAGCTTGAATGCGCACAGAGAAATATCGTGCAGGCAGAGCTCCTCCACGCGTCGTCCTGATCTCAACAATCGCCAAAGAATCGCCGCTTCCGCCTCTGAAATCTTTTCATATGCGAGTGCGACCGCCCTTGTCTCGTCAGCGCGACGTTCTGATTTATTGTCCTCTAGGTCTCGGTAATCTTCCAGCCCTTTCCGGTAAAGCTCCAGAACATCAGTATCTTGAGTGTCAACAGAATCATTGTTCAGATCATCCATGAACAGGTCACAATATTTCACTCGTTTCTTTTCCCCTGGCATAGCTGATTGTGCTCTTTTGCCCGCTATAAGGCTGCAGGGGAAGCGAGGCTTGTTGAACACCGGAAATCAATGCGGTGAGGTGAGCTTGCAAAGAGTTGTGGATATAATTTTCCGTAAGTCTCCCGATTGTGAAATTCCGCTATATGGAACCAATGTACGGGAACATACGATGTGTCCTTGCGTCCTCTCGGTGATGTCCTCGCACAGAACCTGCAGTTGAGGATGGACGTCTTGAGGGAGGCTCAAATCTATGCGTTGCGGGTTCGATGACTCCTAAATAGGAAAAACAAATGCAAGAACATTGATCAGTATATGGGTAGTTTAAAGGGGCCTTGCAACACTTTTCCAAGTAACCATCCAATGGTTTCAATAAAGAAATTATTGCCTCATGAATTGATCACAGCAAACTTTTTGAGAATCAGTCAAGAACGAGTGCAGTGAGGAGAGATTTGACTCCCGCTCTTTTTTTTTATCTCCAATCTCGCCGAACGCGCTAGAAGCTAAGCAGGGAGGGATGGCATGGGGGAAAGAAGTTACATCACGCGCGCGTCATGACCTTGGGCACCTTTTCTTTCTTTTTTCTTCGAACAAGTGCCTTACTTTCAGTGCGACCGCGAGCGTGCGCGCGAGAACGCGTTGGCTTCCCGCGGCGGCAGCGGCAACTATGCAGATCACGATGCTCACATCAGCCAATGGCCGTGAATTTGGGTAGATGGCGCGGCTATTTGGGTACGGCATCATTTGTAGAATGTAGGAAACGATTTCTATCTGACTTTGAGAATTAATTGTTGATTCCATCCCGCGTGCTGCGTTATAATGTTTGGTTCGGGAGTTCTGAAGAGCCTCGACTACCGATCGGCAACGTTTTCTGACCACGCTGAAAAACTGTTGCAGGGCCCCTTTAATTATTAATCTCATATTGCATGAAAAACATAAGAGATGGTCAGTTAAACAGACACTGCCCAGCGTATAGTGGCCTAGAGATCGCGTTTAACGCCCCTAAGCAAGTTACCACTGTTTCAAACGTGTAAGCACTGCTATGGCAACTGAAAGAGGAAACTGTGTTTACTTCCGTGCCTCTGTCAGTATAGACTAATATCTAGAAAGCAATAAATGTATGCAACAAAACAAAATACTTTGGCGTGCCTTGTTTTCGTACTAAGGCCACAGGCTCTCAAGGCGATTGGTCTAAGCCACTCCGGAGTCCTGGACTGAGGACCCATCCACAGGCGTTCTGCAGAACAGCTCCAGAGCCAAATAAAGTTTATTCTCCCTTCTCTCGAAATCTACGACTGCGGGGACGGTCTGGTCGGGAAAGTGCGGTATCTCCGGACGGGTTTTCAGAAGTTGCCTGGTAGAGGAGGAGCAGTTTCTCCCCAATGCAGACAGACTTGCAATGACAGGCTAAAATTTTCACGAACTGTGAGGTTAGAGACAACTTCTTTTGGAACCGAGAAGCCCCGAAACACACGCACGTACTGAGAGCTGGCCGACCCCTTGCAAATACCGAGTCGCAGACCCGTCGACGTCGAAGCAAAATATTGACGTAGAAATATTTGTAGCGAGAGAGAGCGACGTGAGGCGGCCGACGTGGCCGTGCCGTTCTCGCTACTTTATTCGCAGGCCCTGGTACAAGCGGCTGCCGGCGTCCAGCCTCCAGGAGCGTGAGCTCGTTCCAAACTGCTCGCGCCTCGAGCGCTGAGCATGAGCTGTGCGAGAAGCGCGGCGCGTAAATGGTAAAACGATGATGATGATGCCGCGACAGATTACTCCCCCAGCAGAATGAAGCCGAAATGAAAAAACTATGGGGGCGTATATACAAGGCTGGTGACGCGAGACAAATGTCCGTGGGCAGTCTAGGTCGTCAACGGTGAAGGACTGTCGGGAACCATTGGGTCTCTGGCGGGCGGCTCTGGGAGAAGCGTAGAGGGCGCGGGTCGCGACGAATGGACGCTGTAGGCAGGAGCGAATGCACCCGAGGCCGTACACGTTGGAGCGGAACCAACAGAAATGGCTGGACGCGATGACATACGCTACAACCTGCAAGATCGGCGAAGGGAACCACTGCGCCCACGGTGCAACGTTTGTCTTCGGCGCGAGAGCGAAAACGCCGGTGTGTACGGGGGCGTGAGCAGAATGCGGCAGCTGCAACGGGAATTGGGGGCTCAGCGCGGAGGATTGCGCTGGGGCACATCGAAGGCGCCGGCATGCATGCGGCCTGCACAGGTTTCTGGCATGTCGTGTCGTAAGCACCCAAAACGTCGTAGCATTGTGCGCGGTACACCTGTGTACGATTGTTCATCGTCGGTGCTATGATCAGCGCGCTTGGATGGTGCTCGATGTGTGGTGGGCGCGCGTCGTGCGTCAAAAGATTCGGAGGGGAAACTCGTGGTGAAACCGAGCAAGCGTAGTCTGCAGGTTCTGACGGGTGCCTGCGCTCGGTGAAGCATTACGGTAGACGGCACATGAGGGCCCGTGAGCAGGTCGGAATAGGCACGTCTGCCGTCGTGCAGGGTGACATTTGCATGCGGTGCGCCTTTGATGAAACAGGCATTCATCCTCAGGCGATTCCGTCATCGTTGCCGCGTCCCGCATGTTCGGCCGAAGTTGGTAAGGGGCACGCACTGCTGCTGCGAGAGACGTCGAGGGCGATGCGGGTCGCTGCTGGCAAGAAACGCAGAGCTCTGAGGTCGATGGAAGGTCACGCTCGGATATCGTCAACGGCGAAACCTCCGCGAGCGAGGGGCGCACAGCGGGCGAGAGGTTGTCCGTGTCAGCTTCCAGGTCGTGCGGCAAGTAGCCAGCGTGGAAGCTGAGGTCAGGGACGTGTCGTGAGCCGGCGAGGACAGAGACGACAGGCGGATGGCGGGCATGCCTGATGGACCGTCGGCCGAGGGCGTCGAAGAAACGCACCTCGTGGCGGACTGGTCGATGGCAGCAGGAACGTCGTCGGGCGCAGGAACCTCGGGCGTAGGAACCTGAACATCGTCGGGCGGGGTCGTCCGGCGCGGGAAACCACTGCGCTGGTGCCGGACGAGAGGTGGATAGAGACGTAGCCGGGGAGGTAGGTACGAGGGTCGTGGAGGGCGAGGGCGGGTGGTACCGCTCGCGTTGACGGAGGGGAAACCCGGAACTCACGGGGTCCCCGGTAGCGGCGGTACGTTTCGCCGTAGCGGCCAGCACCGCAGTGCAGAGGGTCGTATGGCGCGGGCTGGATGACGGCGCGGCGGACAGATGACGCAGCTCAGCCGGGAGGGCGTCAAGCAGGATGTCGTGCTTAGTGTCTGCGAAGTGACGCCATTCACCGCGAGGCAGGCGTCGAGCGCCAAACCACGTCGTGGGTAGGCCGGGTGAAACGCGGAACTGGAGGGCAGAGTCGCGGAAGCATGCAGCGGCCGCTCGGCAAGGGCGTTTCTCCTGTCACCAATTGTACGAGAGAGAGAGACTTCAGGCGGCCGACCGGGCCGTGCCGTTCTCGCTACTTTATTCGCAGGCCCTGGTACAAGCAGAGCGGCAGCGGCTGCCGGCGTCCAGCCTCCAGGAGCTGTAGCTCGTTCCAAACTGCTCGCGCCTCGAGCGCTGAGCATGAACTGTGCGAGAAGCGCGGCGCGTAAATGGTAAAACGATGATGATGATCGTGAGTGATGATGATGATGCCGCTACATATTCTTGAGAGTTCACGCGGCGCTTGCTTGCACATGAGAAGCATACAAAATGAAGAATGCACGAAACCACCTAAGAACCTTGGCTGTGCACAGGGCTTCATTGCCCTCAACAGAACAGAAGGGAATTTCAAAACATACCTGCGTCCTGGTTCACACGGCTGTAGCCAACGGAATTGCACAGTCGCACACTAAATACGCAAGCGCTACCATCTCTCTTCGGAAGATGACTTTTCCATGCCATGCCTGACATTTCGATCCATGTCAAAAATAGACCTAGCGCGCTCTCAAGTGCCATCACTTTCCACGAAAATGCTGGACCGGGCTTCATTTTTTAAAATAAATGTCCTACTGCCTTCTGTAATGCATGTGAAACAAGTACAGTTAAATATAATTTTTGTTTATAATACATCTTATTTTGAGTGAATATTTTGAATGCCCTGTTATACAAGCTGCACAGGAAAGAATTGCTCTGCTCTGCACGCGAGAATTCTGGCCTTTATAATCAATGAATCGATGGAAAGCTTTATCGAAACTTCTGAGGCCTATAAAATGCGCAATCTTTGTTTAACGAGTCCGCGATAACACCAGACCCGTAGCCAGGAATTTTTTTCGGGGGGGGGGGGGGGGCACTTGCTAAAAACCTTGACTATTTAAGAAAAACACCTATTTTTATTATGTATTTGTAGTAAAAACACCTACTTCACCATAACTTTGGGGAGGGGGGCCTAGCCCCCCCCCCCCTCCTGATTAACGTTATTTGAAAAATTACTACGGGGTTGTGACGCCTCGTTGTTGACTCGAGAGGTACTCAATGTTCAACTGTCGTTTGGGGGACGAACTATCACTGAAACAGGGATAGGCTAAATCACGGCGAGCGAGAAAGGAGAAGCGGTACGGTAAATACGGTACGGTAATATACCATACTGTATTTCCGTAACTGTTATTGTACCACTCCTTTCTCGCTCGTTGTGTCTTGGCCGCTCCCAGTGACAGCGACAGTGCGTCCCCCGAACGACAGGTTCCTCGTCAACGGGTTATAGACGACCGAAGGAGTAGGCATGATGGCCAACGCTGGCAGCAGGGGCGTAGCCAAGGGGGGTTTTGGGGGGGTGTAAACCCGTCCAAAATTTTTTAGTTTTGCTTGCGTATATACACACGCAGACATAGAAACGCACGCACGAACATACATAAAGTATGACTGAGCCCCCCCCCCCCCGGAAAAAAAATTTCTGGCTACGCCCCTGGCTGGCAGCGACATATGATGATGCCGATCTTAATGAGATACATACCAGCCAAAACTGTAGTCACTTGAATGTGCTGCTTAAGTACGAGTGCAGGCATTTTCAGTGAGATAACTATATGACTCGCAGCAATTTCACCATTCCTTTCGACAAGAACACCGACGCGACGAAAAAATCGAGTGTGCTTTAGTTGCAAAAGACGCCACAAGCTCTGGCTCTGCAATTGCAAGCTCTGCAAGTGTAAGGTATCTGAAAAATAACTAAAGTATCACCATTCGTGGCAGTGTACAGACACCTCCTCTCTCGTGCGTTTCGTACATTGTAAATGAAGTTAGTCGAGCTGCGAAGCTCGTGTAACATGGCTCTTGCCCAGAAAGAGTGGCTTGTGCGATTTTTCCGCGCACGAGGGCGCTGCGGTTCTAAGCGGCGCAGTTGGAAAGGTCCGCGAACTAAAGAACGCGAGAAAATATAAATAAACGCGACAATGTAAGGTATGCAGAAGCTAGTGGCGTATTTTCGTTGTGCCCGAAGGCGTAAAAAAGTACGGTACGTAATCAGTGAGTGCACAAGTATACACAAAGTGCTCACTCCTGATGGCAGCGCCACAGGAAACTATGCTTGCATTGCATGGACTGCATTGTCCACTTTTTGTCAAATTTGTAGAAACTGCTGAGCGGGCAAAAGGCCACGATCGAAGTTGCTTTTGAAGCAGCAGTTTGCCTAGTATGGAGTCTCTAGTATTTCATAGAACTACAAGCGGGAGGTGCTGATACCTTCTAGCAGAACTTGAAAGAGATGCATGGTGAGTGAGCATAAACTTCGCATGCATTGAAACACAGTGCTCGAGAGAACGACATCTCACGCAATGGAATATTAAGAGGCATAAAAAAGAGCCAGAAAACGGCGACAGTTGCTCACTTTTAGAGAAAGGAACATTTCGCTATTGCCATTCACTATATCGAAGCCGAGATGGTAGCTTTGCAACACAAGAGCAAATGGATAATTTTACGAATTCGCAAGATGAACACAAAGTGAGTGGATATTTCATGACACTATGATATGCTATCTTTATATGACACAAAACATGCGCGAAAACACCCTTTGCTGCGAAACAAAATGCATATATCTACGGACGTGCACGCCACTGGAATGAAGAAATGACCGTTGGCACCTTCATAACTATCCCGTGGTGACTGCATTTGTTATTCAACTAAGCTGCGCAGCACTCCAAAATATTATGCAGTTATTTGAGAGAAAAGGGAAGCGCGACTGCCAGGGGGGAAACACAGAAAGCTACGGCACTATACTCCATTTCATACATCAGGTGCAACACTACGGAAGCTAGCGAGACTTCTCGCGGTAGATGCGTTCGCAGTAAGAAATAGTACAATGCATTTACCACCCGTAATGTGATTTTTTTTTGTTCTTAGGCTGTGTAATAAAGGAAGCTGATTTGTGCCGAAGAAATAAAGGAACACCATTATTTACACTGTTGTCGAAAGTTTGTTCTGGAACGCTTAGCGTCTCTTTCTTCCTTTGTATCATGGCCTCCGTGATTACCACTGGCAGCGCGTAGCCGGAACTCATCGCGGAGGCCAAGCACAAGAAGCGCGGATTGGCCGAACTTCTTGCATAGCTTCCACAGCGTTGCACCTGATGTATGAAACGAGCGCCCATTCGGGGGCACGGCGTCTCGAACCGGAAGTCGATGCAGACGGGCGCCGTAGCCCACAATTCTTTGCGAGAGCCTTGTTTTTGCGATCCACCTTATTCGGACTCCGGGTCCTGCAGGTCTCATTATTGGTAGCTGGCCCCCGTCGTAGGATCCATTGTCCAACAATTCAGAGAGAAGAGGCGCTCGTACGAAAGACAGCGATTTATTTACATTGTAAGAAGTTGAGAAGTCGAGGAGAAATGATCAAGTCATCAAAAAGCGCGATATACAAAACGTCTTCGGCTTTTTTATACATGCCTTGCACGTGACATCACAGACAGGTGCTCTGCGCTGGAGCCCCAACATGGCGGTCACCGTGACTCTTTTATCTCGTTAGAGTGGGTCAGTGCAGAGGAGGACACCCAGGTGTTCGGTCCCCGCGTTATTTTGTGCTCTCCCCGCTTTCTTTTGTTCGCCAGCCGCGCCATGGGGGAACACAAAGGAACACAGGAGTTTTTGGTGTGAAGGATGCTTGGGTGCACCGGCACCAATCTGATAGCGAGCAGTCACAGTTTCTTGCTCGGCGTGTTCGAACAAAAGCTCAGGGAGCGTCTCAACCCGCTGGTCCCCCAAGATGGCGGCCACGGTGACGTCAATGCAAGCTATGTATAGCGCCGCGTTGCCAACCCTGAGTGCATTGTCCGCATCTTCAGCAATACGGTGTCCGGTGGTCTCGGCGCTCCGACCACGAGGTAGGGGAAAGACACCACAAAATACACGTGGAGAGGGCACAATCTAAAACGATGTCAAAATATGGTAATGAACTCACAGTACCAAGATTTTGCACACGGCAGGTCCCAGAACTCTCCCCGGGAGGGGGAAGAGCCTGAAAGGGCATGTATGCGTTCGAGTGGTGGTTTTACAGGTTTCCCTTCAAAACGGCCACCTCATGCAGCAAATACTCCAAAGAGAGAGAGGGGAGGGGGGGTCGTCTAATCCCTCGTCGTTTGTTAGGAACCAGTCCTTAACACCTGCAAATTCGCCCTCTCATTGGTTTTCTTCACGTAGAACAGGTCCGTTGACACCTTTGTTCTCGCTTGGCTGCGAGGCCGTCTCAAGTTCACGCTCTTCCTTGGAATGCGTGACGACTTATTTGTCGGGTTCGTATCCGCCGGAAGAATTCCAATGCTGGTGACTGTCCCAACAACCTATACATAGTGTGCATTGACGTCACCGTGGCCGCCATCTTCGGGTACCTGGTGGTTGAGATGCTGCGTGAAATCTTACTCGAACGCGCGGAGAAAGAAACTGTGACATCAGATTAGTGCTGGTGCCCGCTCGCGTTCTTTTATAGTGTCCCATGGCACGGCTGGCGAACAGAAGAAAGCGGGGGCAGCACAAAAGAACGCGGGGACGGAACGACTGTCTGTCCTCCCCCGCACTGAGACTCTCTAATCAGAAATAAAGGTCACGGTGGCCGCCATGGCGAGGTACTCAGCGTAGAGAACCTGTCTGTGACGTCACGTGAACACTATGTATATCCGTCAACAGGCACGTAGCCAGGATTTTTTTTCAGGGGGGGGGGGGGGAGCCTAATTGTTCGAAAGAAAGTATTTCCATGGCAAAAATAAAACAAAAGTTGCCCGGAAATATAGAAGGCCGGACGAATATCGGAGGGGGTGGGCGCCCCTCCCCCCCCCCCCCCCTTGCCTACGTGCCTGGCCGTCAACGGCTTCGGCAAACCGGTATGCGCAAACGGTCATAATTCCATGGACAAAATAAAACTCAGATATTTCTATATAACCACGCACCACCAGCGACAATATCTCTGTTGTAGAATTATTTACAGCGACTCTCCTGTAGGGCCGAAGAAGGCCTGAAATGAGAAACAATCTCGCAAATTTCGCCAAGTTCTAAAAAAAAAAGACAGCCGTTGAATCTGCCTGAACGCAAGCGAAATAATCTTACAGAACGATATGTTACGAACTAGAACAGCAATGCTAAATTCAGTTCGAAGCGGGCGTGAGACGCCGCTGCCACGTTTCACGTGGTCTTACTAAAACGGGCAAACGCGGTAACGCGACAGGCAACAAAGCAGCGTGACAACCCCACATAAATTTTTCAAAAAAGCTTTTGCGGTGTTGGAGTGCCTTCACCGGCAAAAGTAGAACCAGCGGGAAAGGAGGAACGCTACCGTACGGCCTTGCCGTATTCTCGTACCTTATTTCCGTAACTTGCTAAAAGAGCGGTTAACAGCGGTGTCATAGACAAAAAAAGAAAAAAAAAAGAAGAAGCGACGTGCGAACCACAACGGTACATCAGCGTACAGTAAACTTGCGCGGTTAATAATAATAAAATTGACGTCCATGCTCCAACGTCGGTGCCTACTTAACGTCGGAGCATAAGCTCTCATTTAGTGGTCCGATTGTAGTAGATGTGCCTGGTTACTGGCAAGCCCACGATATGCACACAGGTGCTCGATTTACCCAAAGACGTTGCTCCGTCTCCAGGCGCTTCGCTCAGTTCGGCATAAGTAGTCTCGCTTTCTGCTTCCAGCTAAATTGATTCCCACACAGCGTGGTATCCGTCGTAATTTCTATTTCTCTCGTACTTGCAGTAAATATGCGCCAGAGAACACAAGTGACTAGACGATGAGAAACAAAGAGAACTTACACAAATGCTTTCCACAGCGTTCAAAAACGAAGAAAAATGCACAGGATGTGGGTGCTCAAAGCACCACTTACCAAGTGCGTACTCCTGGATAACCGTCGTCAAAGGTTCCAGGTGCAAGGAGGCTCCGAAAGCACGACGCACGACGCAAGGCACCGGTCCGAGGCAACGAGTACGGAAGTCAGCAGGTCTGAGGCAATGGTACGTCTTCGTTCGAGAGCGCGCTGCTTGTGGAAGTGCAGACGCTTCGACTGGACGATCGAGTTCCAACCCGGCGTTATAAGGAGATGTCCAGCAGGCAAGGACGAAAGAAAGGGCAAATCGGAGGGCGTGTAGTATTGAGGAGTGAACGTCCTCTGAAGTTGCTTCCTCCTCTCTTCTCTTTCCCGCCCCTTTGTTCGGTGAATTGTGTGACAGCCTGAATGACCAATCGCGACCAGCAGGCCAGCCCTCCCAATAATCCCGCTCGAAAACGCAGCAGAATGGCTTATCTTGACGAGAAGCAAAGTTAGACACAATGGCGCCACATGGGATATTGTTACTTGGGAGACTCTTTGAATGACATACCAGAGGTTGCAAGTTACTGTTGCAGTGTGATGCAAGGAGGAAAATCGCATGGGTCATCCATCTCCTAGCAGGAACAGTTCAAGTCGAATTTCAAGAAGAATGTTCCTGGGGAGTTCGGCGATTGGCACTTCTTTGTTCCTGCGTCTTTAAGGCAAGGCTTATCTACCAAAGCCGCCTTGGCGCCCTGGCACTAATGAGCCGCGCGAGGCCGGTCATACTGGAGGTGTTCTTAAGGCCACAAGTTCGATGACTCATTCATGGGCTGCTTTCCAGTAATTGCAATGCCGCATGCACGAGCGGCACGTGGCAATCCAAAGCGTCCATTAACTTACTGATCGGTTGTGCCTGTGAAATGTTTTGAATGACATGGCAGCGGTTGAAATCTAGGGGTCCCTGTTCCATTTTGCTGCGAGAAGGGAAAGCGCATTGGTCATGGGTCTCCTAGCAGGGACAGTACAACGCGAATTTCAAGAAGAGTGTTCGTGGTTAGTTCGGCAAACGACACTTGTTTGTTCCTGCGTCCTTGGGGCAAGCTCACAGCTGCTGGAAAGATAATGATGGACAGACAATGAACGGCAGGTGGCCGACCTTCCCAAGGATTTTTTCCAACCGCATGTTCGGGAGACTAATCTGTTCTCGACAGGCTCAAGCGCTTCTTTCTAGTGATTGCAACGCCGCACCTTCGAACGGCACGTGGCAATCCAAAGCGCAGATTAGCGTATAGTCATCGGCTGTGTATGGGGGACCCTTTGAATGACATACCAGTGGTTAAAATCTTGGGGTACTAGGGGCTCCTGTTCCATTTCACTGCGAGGAGGTATGTACCGGGTTCGCCAAAACTTGCGACAAGGCGTATGTGAGAGACCGTGTTCGCACTCTTTCTTGTACGATACAGTCAACGAAGTAGAACGGCCGCGGAATTGCGGGAATGTGAGGAACATATAAGCCCGATGTACTCGAAATCAGTGCCAGTAAGGCGATGACTGGGGCTAGTTAGTTCATGTCGACTTCTTGGATATGCGCTGTTTTTAAAGAATAACGACGAAGAAGAGGCCGACACAGAAGTGACACAGAAGTACTTGACATATATATGTGAACAACGCACGAAATAAAAATTTGAAAGTTGCGCTTTGTCCTGTTCATGGCGTTTGTTAATAAAGCACGGTTGATAGTCCAGACGTTGTGTGTGTGCCGCACCTCTTTTTTGTCTTTAGTTCTTTTGACATGGACGTCCTTTTAGCATGCTTTCAGTGTTCTATCTTGACTTGTAATGCACCAATTTGAAAAATTCTTGCGGTACAATGCTCTCTATCGGGCGCGTAACAGCCTCCAGTGCATAACTGAACCTTGTTATGGGGCCTGGTAAGGGGCCCTTTGATATGCAAGGAACAAAGTATCAGCAAAGAATTTTCGCGATGCCCATAAATTAATCGCGACCGGGCTGGATGGAACGCTGCTTTGAGGACCTGAACGTTGCTTTGAGGACTCGGCTACCTTTAGGCATCCGAGTTGCGCGTGGGCACCGTCCGGTTATACAACTGCGCGGCGAAACCGCACTCTGTTTTTGCAGGCGACATGCTTCAGCGTGTCACCGACCGGCGATGAACTACAGGAAAGAAGAAACACCTGGGGCACGGGAGTACAAAGGCTGACGTCACAGCCTCGGCTGTGCACTTTTAAGGGGTCACGTTCATTTAGCACAGCCCCAAGGGGATTTTAGAGGCGCCAGGGAGCCTTCTGGGAAGAGATAATCCTGTTCGTTGCAATGCACGGTTGCTTCTGCGACATCTCTTAAAAAGAAAAAGGGGGTGGAAGTTTAACAAATCCTCATCGCGGCGTGGGACCAGAAGCTGGATGCCCCGCATCGGTGACATCTCGTAGCCCTCCAAGGCTGTCGCAAAACAAAGCCTATCCGAACAGGACAGTTGTCATCAATGGGGCCCTGGTCTGAACTCTATGTTCATTAGTGTTCACGCCGTTACTGGAACTCCCAGTGCCTCGGCACGAAGTAGCCCCTCCGAGAGCTCCAAAGGTCCGTGATTTTCTGGCAAAGATAGGGTGGGCTGGAAAGGGCGAGGGGGGGGGGGAGCAGTCCGTAGAAAACCGCTCTCTGAACGAGAGTTCGTGTTCACAACAACAACGAAAAAAAAGCTTTGAAGAAAAGCCAACCTTTACATTTTTGAAAATCGTCAATTGAAATCACAAGACCTTATGTTTTGTGTCGTCGCTTTAAATGAATAACAAAAATGCTTCTTGAAGTTCCGCTTGCTAAACTTCGGCAAAACTCAGCGTCGCAAATGACATTGACTTCAGTTGTCTTCGCATAGGTCTTAGTTACAGAGTCGTCTTTGCGGCATTTTTATTTTCTGCAAACAACAAAACGCATGTAATTTTCCTTACTGGTTTTATAAATAATTTTCTTGTAGTGTTAAGAGCTTACCTTAGTGTCAAGTCCGAGCATCAATATTCTAAGTAGCTAGGATTATGTGAACTGCTAACCTTTCTTTTCTGATCGCACTATGGCACAATGTTAGCAGTTTCTCCTTAAATGTATTTTTTCATCATAACGCAACAGGCAACACCTAACGTCCCAGTAATAGTCCAGCTTCCAAACTCGTTGCCAAACCTCCACTGTGCGCGCATACTACAGCCGGTATGTTCAAAACGACGGTCTTGACGAGTAAGGGACCACGTGGACGTTAGGCGGCAGTTTTCTGCTTAGGAAAGTGCACAACTGCTCACATTCGAGCGAAATGTATGAACACCGTGTTGAGGGTTAAGAAACCGTGCTCCTTGCCCTCAACTGAGCAATGCAGCAGTCTTCAGGGTTTTCGCGCTGTGGTCTGGGCGAGTACAGTGACGGGGGAGTGCCAGTGAATGCGGTGGAGGTCACGCGTCGAGCTTGTGGAAGGAAGGGGGATAGTTGGTGAGAAGGAATCGTGTGTCGAAGGTTGAAGAAAGCCTAGAATCTGGGAGTAGTTGAAATTAAAATTAAGGGTATGATCACGACGTGGCGGCTTTTATTCGTTTGCTACCGTTTTTGCGCAACGTCTTGGTAGCTTTATCGGGTTATCGGCGAATGTTAGATCGAAAAAAAAGGCTTATACAGAAGGGAGAAAAAGATCAATCAAAACGTGCTTCAGTTCGCCCCAGCGGAGACACTGAACATGGGAACGCCTTTGAAAAAGGTTTGATGACACCACGGAATAGGCAGATGAGCTCACCCAACACCAAAAAAAAAAAAAAAAAACACTCCAAACCTGGCTAGAAATGGCACAGTACGCAAACGCTTCCCTTTCCTACTGGTCGTCCTGGCAGAACAACCAGTGAGAGGCGGCTTCAGATAAGCCCTATCCTTTCCTTGAACTTCTTTCACTGCCCTATCCCTTCCCCCTTAAGGAGGCGGAGCCGATGCCTCTCTCTTATCCTCAAACCACTGCTACTTGTCAATGCACATTTCCTTAGTCTTTCCTTCTTTCCTTCGCGCCTATTGGAAAGCTTGTCCGGCGTGCGTAGAAGCAGAAGGACTCTAGAAGTAAATCAGAACACGTGCTGGCAAAAGACGTATGTGTGTCGCTCTCCACAAGTGTTGACGAACTGACTGCTGGTGCGAGCCCACATTCACCGCGTTTCACTGAGACTGTGTAGTGTCTGGAATCGTGCGTTGTGCTTTCGAAGACTCGTTGCGCCGGGAACCCGTGAAGGCGACTTCAGGAGCACGCAACTGGCTAGTGAGTGTTGCTTTGAGCATCCACTTTCACTGCATTTTTCTTTCTTTTAGATTTATTTATGCACATGATACTGCCAATCTTTGCACTGCAGACTCAGGATGTCAAGGTCACTTTGTCGGCATAGTTAATATATTAACCGATTTTGGCTTTTTCATGTGACGCATATTTCTTGCATCCTTGTACTGTTGTCATTCTTCAATGTGAATCTGTGATTCACACACTTGACAAAACCGCGAACGAGGATCGCAGTCTGTTTATTGTTGTAAGTTACTACATTCCATGTCGTATGAATCCAACGGATAATTAGGTCAAGGAAAACATAGGGGACTATAATAGTTGTCAGTACTTGCAGTGTAGTAACCACGACATCGAATAAAATGAATCAAAGTGGAAGAAAAATCCCCCTTTTCGTCGGTGGGATCCGAACCTCCAACCTTTTGGATTCGGATCTGACCCATGTACAGGGTGAAACGGTGATCGAGAGTACAAGCTCTAGTTTGAGATTCTACGAAGTTGCATGTCTTGTGAGGCAGGGGGAAGAATAAACTGGTTGAGTGGCGCAGCCTAGGCCTCCCACGTGGAGACGTCGACGTCTTGCCTCTTCGCCGCATCGCGGGTTTGCTGTGTGGCCCATAGCTGATCGTCGAAGCGGGAGCTACGCAGGGCGGCGCACCGTCTCGACGCGAGGGTCTCGGTATTAACATTGATATTGAACCTGAGATTCCCAGAGCATGTGGGGAAGCGATGCTACTTGTGTCTTGCACATCTTACAAATGTTGGTAGTGTATATGTCCGGGTAAATCTTGTGATATCGTTAAAGTGACGGGTGCGAGTTTGTTTGTAGCAGGCGCGAGGGAGCCGCCTGGCCTCTGCATAGCTTGTGGTTAGGCGGAAGGAAAGATTCTTCGAGAAAGGTAGAATGATTTGGTGGGATCGTTGTAGCTGGTGAGACGATCGCGGTCAACGCCTTCACCTGTGCGACCTCCGGCACGGTTGACAGTAGACCTCGTGCAGCGGAGTGAGCTACCTCGCTGAGGTTGGTGAGATGCGGATGGACGTCGCCTGAATGCGAACCAAACGATAGGGCTTTTGTTTTCGTGTGCATGTAGAAGAGGTTTGGTGTAGAATGCGTAGTGCTAGGGAAAAAATGTCGAGAGCTTGCGAGAAAAAAAATTGGCCGCTTATCTGCGTGCTTCGCTGCAAATGTCGTCTAAAGACGATAGAAGAGGCGCTGCGTGAGATTTGGACGCCATCTGGCAATACGTCGGGAAACATGAGTGCTGTGTTGCGGGCTGGTAGTCCCGGCGCAGCGGCAGGCGAAGAACGGCGGTGACCAACGCGACCGGTGGGGACGCCGGCCAGCCCGAACACGCTGTTTGGCGCGATGCGCCGAAGGAGAAGAAACGTCCGTACTCAACGAGTACTCTCCACAAACTCTCTTATTTACACGTCGCCTGGGTAAAACAGGAATGCCAGAGCGGCGCCCCCTGTCATTCGTACAATGCAATACTGAACCGAAACCGAAACACAACATGAGCTTGTGCAGGGGGCACGGGGGAAGACAAGTTTCAGCGCAGTCGCATTTTCAGCGCACCTTAAGAAACTAGGGTTGTAACATGGTAGGGCGAGTAGGGCCAGAAGGACCGTCACGACGAAAACCTGCCTCCTCAGTCGTATTCGCCTGGAACGTTGGTGTGGCTTCGCGTTCCCTCCTCCGCTCCTGGCCTTTCCACAAAGCTACTGCCTAAGTACGAAGGCCCCTACCGCGTCCTACGTCAAGCATCCCCAGTTAACTATATTATTGAGCCTGTTCAATCATCTACGGACCGCCGTCGTCGCGGTCGCGAGACTGTTCACGTCGATCGACTGAAGCCGCATTATGACCCACCAGTTGTACCTGTTCCTTAGGTCACCAGGATGGCTCCTTTTCCGCGGGGGAGTGATTTGTAACATGGTAGGGCGCAGACAAGAACGCCTGCGAAAGAAGACGAAGACGGTTGTTGTTGGCGCTCGCGCTTGCTCGGCTTGGACCGCTGATCGTTGCCAATTTCTGTGCAGGCGCTACTACAGCACCGTCCACATCTCTCGACGGCCCACAAGGCAGTGAAAGCACTCTTGTTTTTAAAGACGATAGTCTTTCTTGGGGAACTTAAACGCAGAAATTTTGGTCTGTCTTTCTGTCTGTCTGTCTTTCTGTTTGTCGGCACGTCCCTCGATTCAGCCACTCGGCCAAAGTTTAACCACTTGCCCAAGGGCCAGCCGTCCTGAACTGGTACGGCTGTTCATACTTGTGAACGTTGTCGATCAAAAAGTAAATATCATGCATATCTGAGGTGCAACATCACTAGGTAAGTATTAGGTGGCGTGTTCCTTTAATAGAAAATGCATACATACGTAATTATAAGGACCCTAGTTTCTTAAGCTGCGCTGAAAATGCATAAGAATGGAAGCTTGAGGGAGTTGGTATGCGTTCATCTTTGTTGAAACAGCGCTCACTAGACGACGACGAAGTAAAAGAAGGCACAGGACAGGCGCTGCCTGTCGTGTGCCTTCTTTTACTTCGTCGTCGTCTAGTGAGCGCTGTTTCAACAAAGCTGAAAATGCGACTGCGCTGAAATTTGCCTTCCTCCGTGCCTTCGCATGAGCTCATTGTTGTGTTTCGGTTTCGGTTCTGTATTGCACTGTACGAATGCCACGGGTTGGTGTTGAAAAACTTTAGTTTTGAGAAGGCCAAGAAGGTGAAAAAAAATATTTAAAAAATGAAAAAGCAGCGTTGTGGGCGGCCTTCAGGCTGCCGGTTGTGGGCGCCGCTCTGGCGTTCCTGTTTTACCCAGGTGACGTGTAAATAAAAGAGTGTGTGGAGAAAACTCGTTGAGTGCGGACGTTTCTCTGCTTCAGCGCTTCGCGCCAAACCGCGTTTTCGGGCTGGCTGGCGTCCCCGCCGGTCGCGTTGGTCACCGCCGGTCTTCGCCTGCTGCTGCGCCGGGACTACCAGCACGCAACACAGCACTCATGTTTCCCGACGTATTGCCAGATGGCGTCCATATCTCACACAGCGCCTCTTCTATCGTCTTTACACGACATTTGCAGCGAAGCACGCAGATACGCGGCCAATTTTTTTTTTTTTGAGAACGACGGGCTTGTGCGAACGCCTCTGACTTGTGGTGCAATCCCGCACGATCTGGTGAATTGCACTGCATCTCTTCTCTCTCTTCCCTCCTCTCTATTCTCGTCTTTATATTCCCCTTCCCCTATCCCCCAGTGTAGGGTAGCCAACCGGAAGTGTTTCTGGTTAACCTCCCTGCCTTCTCCTTTTTCTGTATCCTCAGCTGTGGCAATCTTTTAATAAACGCGTTACTGTCTCAACGTTAAACGCATACCATCAGGGTCTTTAAAATTGCGTATCTATGTATTTTCTATTAAAGGAACACACCACCTAATACTTACCTAATGATGTTACGCCTCAGATATGCGTAATATTTACTTTTTGATCGACAACGTTCACAAGTATGAACAGCCGTACCAGTTCAAGATGGGGGGCGGTAAGCAAGTGGTTCAACTTTGGCCGGTTGGCTGAATCGGGTGACGTGCCGACAAACAGAAAGACAGAAAGACAGACCAAAATTTCTGCGTTTAAGTTCCCCAAGAAAGACTATCGTCTTTAAAAACGGGGGGAGCTTGAGGAGAGTGGCCGTAGAATATGGCTCATTCAAATTTTCTACGTTTTGTTATGTGTAATCTCTTTTCTCAATCGTATCAGACGAAAGATGAGCTATAGATTCTAGACAATGGACGTCAGCGCCGCTGTCTAGAATAAAACCCCTCCATGCGTCAGCAGATGCGATAGAGGGGCTCTAGTCTAGAACGCCGAACTCTTTCAGATAGCGAACGCGCTCCGCGAAACTGATGCCGATGCCCTAATCTTTTTTCGTCTTACTGGCTACCACTGTGCTGATAGCGATGGGCGTTGAATTTGCTAGTTTAACATCCCGCTAACGGTTCCTTACGCTTCGATAGAAACGGCATTTTCTAAGCACACATCGCGGACTCGATAAACAAAGATAGGCACATTTTATAGGCCTCAGGATTTTCAATAAAGTTTTCCATCCATCTATTCATTATAAAGGCCAGAATTCTCGCGTGCAAAGCGGAGCAATTCTTTCCTGTGCAGTTCGTATAACAGAGCATTCAAAATATCCACTTCAAATCAAATTTATTGTAAAAAAACATTATATTTTAACTGCATTTGTTTCACATGCATTAGAGAACGCAGTAGGACATTTATTTTAAAAATGAAACCCGGTCCAGCATTTTCCTGAAAAGTGATTGCACTTGGGAGCGCGTCAGGTCTATTTTTAATATGGATCGCAATGTCAGGCATGGAATGGAAATGATATCTTCCGAAGACAGGCGGTAGCGCTTGCATATTTAGTGTGCGAGTGTGTAATCCCGTTGGCTACCGCCGTGTGAGTCAGGACGCAGGTGTTTTAAATGCGAAGCATTTCTTAGCGAACCTTTGGCACTTTGAGCTTTTCTATCTATCTATCTATCTATCTATCTATCTATCTATCTATCTATCTATCTATCTATCTATCTATCTATCTATCTATCTATCGTTCGGTCCCCGCGTTCTTTTGTGCTCTCCCCGCTTTATTTTGTGCGCCAGCAGCGCCAAGGTGGAACACAACGAAACGCGAGGGTTTTGGTGCGAAAGATGCTCGGGGGCACCGGCAATAATCTGATGGCGAGCAGTAACAGTTTCTTGCTCGGCGCGTTCGAACAAAAGCTCACGGAATGTCTGAACCCGCTGGGACCCCAAGATGTCGGCCAAGGTGACGTCATTGCAAACTATGTATACATAGCTTGCACCGACGTCACAGTGGCCGCCATCTTGGCGAACCAACTCGTTGAGACGCAGGGTGAACTCTTGTTCGAACGCGCGGAGCAAGAAACGGTGACATCAGATTAGTTCCGCTGCCCCCTCCAATCCTTTGTGTATCCCCTTGACGTAGCTGGCGAACAGAAGAAAGCGGGGAGAGCACAAAAGAACGCGCCGGGAGGGAACGACTGGCTTTCCTCCGCTGAAATGACACTCTAATGAAATAAAAAGGTCACGGTAGCCGCCATGTTGGTGAACCAGCGCAGAGAACCTGTCTGTGACGTCACGTGCAAGCCATGTTATGGGAGGGTAAGACGGTTTCACGAATATGACTGTCTGATCACAACATGAATAACGTGGAAATCCTGTCGTGTACGTTCTCAAACCCTTTCCTCCTGACACGTGTGGCACATACCCGTGTACCACGGGCCGCGGTAACCGGGTATGCGCCACATGTGATCGACATTTTATATGTTCCCAGGAACGGTGAGAACGTACATTGGTAATTTAAATGAGAGAGCGTATAGAAAAATCGACATCGGCAGCGTTGACCCGACGACCGCAACGAATGAAAATCAGGATTCCAGCAGGAATCGAACCCAAGCATTCTGCGTGGCAGTCAAATATTATCTACCACAGAGCCACGTCACGTCTTGAAACCGCTTCGGAAAAGGCCCTATGCAGGCGTAATGTCAGTGAAACGTCAATTGTGATTGTAGCGCTGGCTATGCCATTTTCTAACAAAGCAATAAACATTAAATATGGACTCGTATGATACAGGCGGCATGCCGGGTTAACATCAATTATGGTTCGAGTGTTGGCTACGCTTTCGTATAAGCCTAATAAATATTACACTTGTATTCCTATGATTCAGCAAGCTATATTCAAGCGCTGCTTGACCTCGGAGGAATACGCTAACGAAAGTTACGTATCATGTGCACATCATTGCACCGTAGAGTGCACTTCGTTTCGAAAATACTGACGTCTGTGCTCAAAAGTGAGTGCTGACGTTACGTCGAGCTATAAGTTAACCTTTAAACACCAGTATCGTCGACGTACCTTGTAAAGCCACGATGTGCGCACAACTGCTACGCTTACAAAAACACGTCGATCCATCTTGTAACGATTGGCTCAAAGCCAAAAAATTCAGCATGGACAACTACTTGCTGATTGCTTCGCATGAAACCGATTCCCACAAGGCGTGGGACCTGCCGTTTCTTTTTTTTTTTCAAGTTTCCTTCTGTTCTGTTGAGAGCAATGAGGCCCTGTGCACAGCCAAAGTTCTAAGGTGGTTTCGTGCATTCTTCATTTTTTATGCTTGTCATGGGCAAGCAAGCTCCGCGTGAACTCTCAAGAATAGTTCTTTGTACGTTATACCACGGCCGGTCTGGAGGCGCGCGCTCGCAAGGAGCGAGCGCGCGCCTCTAGACCGGCCGTGGTTATACATGGCTTGCATTGACGTCACCGTGGCCGCCATATTTGTGAACAAATTGGTTGAGACGCAGGGTGAACTCTTACTCCAACGCGCGGAGCAAGAAACGGTGACATCAGATTAGTTCCGGTACCCCGCCAATCCCTTGTGTTCCCCCTTGGCGAAGCTGGCGAACAGAAGAAAGCGGGGAGAGCACAAAAGAACGCGCGGGGAGGGAACGACTGGGTGTCCTCCGCTCAAATGACACTCTAATGAGGTAAAAAAGTCACGGTGGCCGCCATGTTTGTGAACAAGCGCAGAGAACCTGTCTGTGACGTCACGTGCAAGCCATGTACTCTTTTGCTTCGACGTCGACGGGTCTGCGACTCGGTATTTGCAAGGGGTAGGCCAGTTCTCAGTACGTGCGTGTGCTTTGGGGCTTCTCGGTTCCAGAAGTTTTCTCTAAGCTCACAGTTCGCGAAAATTATAGCCTGTCACTGCAAGTCTGTCTGCATTGCGGGGATACTGCTCCTCCTCTACCAGGCAACTTCTGAAAACCCGCCCTCAGATACCGCACATTCCCGACCAGACCGTCCCCGCAGTCGTAGTTTTTGAGGAGGGGCTCTTCCAACGCCTTTCTATCCATGCTCTCCCTGGCTCTCGACCTGTCTCCTTTGTTTTGTGTTCGTCCTCTTTTTGCAGTTATGTTTCTGCCGCACGAGGTGTACTCTTTAAGTTACCCGTCCATTTATTCGAAAGAAAGCGTTTGTAGCCTAGTCGTCAAGCCAATCGCTTTGTGAGCGTGTGGCCATAGGTCGAAAACAAGGTACGCCAAAGTATTTTGTTTTGTTCCATACATTTATTGCATTCTAGGGATTCGTCTATGGTCACAGAGGCACGGAAGTAAACACAGTTTCCTCTTTCAGTCGCCCTAGCAGTGCTTACACGTTTAAAACAGTGGTAACTTGCTTAGTGGCGTTAAACGCTAGCTCTAGGCCACCATGCTAGACGGTGTCCGTTTAATTGACCGTCTCTTATGTTTTTCATGCAATGTGAGCTTATTAATTAAAGGGGCCCTGCAACATTTTTTCAGCGTGGACAGAAAACGTTGCCGATCGGTAGTCGAGGCTCTTCAGAACACGCGAACCAAACATTATAACGCAGCACGCGGCCTGGAATTAACAATTAATTTTCAAAGTCACATAGAAATCGTTCCCTACTTTCTACAAACGATGCCATGTACCCAAAAGGCCGCACCATCTAACAAATTTACGGCCATTGGCTGATGTGAGCATCGTGATCTGCATCGCTACCGCTGGCGCCGCGGGAGGCCAGAACGTGCTCGCTCGTGGCACGCTCGCGGTCATACTGAAAGTAAGCCACTTGTTCGAAGAAAAAAGAAAGAAAAAGTGCCCAAGGTCATGACGCGCGCGTGATGTAACTTCTTTCCCCCGTGCCATCCCTCCCTGCTTAGCTTCTAGCGCGTTCGGCGGTACTGGAGATAAAAAAAATTACAGCGGTAGACAAATCTCTCCTCACTTGACTGATTCTTGACTGATTCTAAAAATGTTTGCGGTGGTCAATTCTTGAGGCAATAATTTCTTTAATGAAACCATTGGATGGTTACTTGGAAAAGTGTTGCAAGGCCCCTTGAAACTACCCATATACTGATCAATGTTCTTGCATTTGTTTTTCCCATTTAGGAGTCATCGAACCCGCAACGCATAGATTTGAGCCTCCCTCAAGAGGTCCATCCTCAACTGCAGGTTCTGTGCGAGGACATCACCGAGAGGACGAAAGGACACATCGTATGTTCCCGTACATTGGTTCCATATAGCGGAATTTCACAATCGGGAGACTTACGGAAAATTATATCCACAACTCTTTGCAAGCTCACCTCACCGCATTGATTTCCGGTGTTCAACAAGCCTCGCTTCCCCTGCAGCCTTATTAGCGGGCAAAAGAGCACAATCAGCTATGCCAGGGGAAAAGAAACGAGTGAAATATTGGAACCTGTCCATGGATGATCTGAACACTGATTCTGTTGACACTGAAGATACTGATGTTTTGGAGCTTTACCGGAAAGGGCTGGAAGATTACCGAGACCTAGAGGACAATAAATCAGAGCGTCGCGCTGACGAGACAAGGGCGGTCGCACTCGCATATAAAAAGATTTCAGAGGCGGAAGCGGCCATTCTTTGGCGGTTGTTGAGATCAGGACGACGCGTGGAGGAGCTCTGCCTGCACGATATTTCTCTGTGCGCATTCAAGCTTGCCTTCGACAACCTCGAGCAATGCCCATCGCTGAGTAGTATGTATATCCATGTTGACCTTCAAGGCAAGGAGTTTGGCACAAGTTTTTCAGGAGTATTTACAAGCCTGCACTCATTGGAGCTGAGCTGCGACAACACAGGGAGTGGATTCGCGTGCCATATTGCAAGCTACATGCGACAGAACAAGACGTTGAGGGAACTGCGCCTTCGCAACTCCTGTGGTGGTGACGAAGGTGCCGCTGTCCTCATCGAAGCTCTCCTGGAAAACGATACCCTGAAGATATTCGCATTGAACAACATCAAGTTGTCTTCCGACACCTTAGTCGGCTTTGCAAAGATGCTTGCAACCAACCGGACGCTGGAGATGGTGCACCTGGGTGAGGTGTGTTGCGGGGAAGTCGTCAAAGTGTGGGCGCTGTTGGCACAGAAACGCTATGCCGGCGTCTTCCAGAGGCTTCAGGTCATGTGGCCTGATGAGCTTCTATCGGTGCTCACCGTACTCATCCGCAGAGAAGTGTGCACCCCCACGGTGTCGGTCGGGGTCACTTCCTCGATCGACGAGGGAGTTCTTCGAGAGTTTTTTCACGCCGTGGCCGAAAACAAGACACTTCGTCGACTACACTTCCATTCCGAAGTATTCGACGCTCTGGCGAACGGAATGGCCTCCATAGTGAAGAGTACCAGGACTCTGCGGGAAATGTATGGCATGATGGGGGTGCAGCGTGGCAGTGAGTACCAACTGATAACCATACTCAATGCCCTGAAAGAGAACAGCTCCATTACGCACTTCGCAATGTGCGTCGAAACGGTGACGCCCGAAGTAGCGACGTCCCTTGCAGAGTTGCTCGCCGCGAACAAGACACTGAGGGACATTTATTTGTGCGAGGAATCGAATATCTCGCCCACAGCAGGGCAAACCATCCTGCAGGGCTTACGGGCTAACTACACCGTGACTGAACTCCGGGTTTGCTGGATGTTCGATGAAAACGACACAACACGCGACATTGAAGCACTGTTGAAGAGGAACTTTAGGATCCTTGAACAGGCTGCGGGCTCTGTTATTTCTGGTGGTGACGTGAGTGACTAGGTGGGTCTGTATGCTCTGAAGAAAGTGCACTAAAGCGCTGGCTTTGTAGAGATGTTGAAGTTCAGAACAGAGAAGACAACAGAGGAGACGCTACAAGGCATTGGGGCAGTTTTAGCTTGAATGACTGTGTGGTTTCAGCGTGCCAAGCCAAGACTTATTTTCATTTTTAATAAGCTCACATTAGTGCTGTTTCCCATTATTTTGTTGCGTGTGTTAAAGTATGACTGTTGTGCCCATAGACCATATATATAGGACGCAGGAAAGTATAGATGTGTACTGTGAACAATATCTGAGACATTGTGGTCATAACTTTGTTAGATACTGTATTTTGTGTAGTGCGAAAAAATAAAGTGTCAACACTCCTTGACTGTATTGGTGATTTAGTTGGTGCATTTTCTCAGGAAAACATTCCTTTGCACACTAAGTAATGCCCGTCACTTTACTGTCCAAATGCTAAGTTTGTTTTTTAAATTTAGAAGTATCCTAAAGGCTCTCCCTTTTAGGCTGTTACGTCTTTCTTGCTTTATTTTGACGAGTTCGGCTTGCAACCCTGTAAACTGTTAGCATCACTGAGCGCAGACCGCGCCGGAATGTTCGGGAAGCTTTGCGGTTATTTTAGATCGTTATGTTCAGATTACGCGCATGACGCGAATAGTCAAGTTTAGTCGAGAGCTTACGCGAGCGCCAGCGATAACGCTGGAAGGTTCAGTTAAAGTCCCTAGATTTTTCCTAGATTTTTCCTTCTGACTTAAGTAGCGACAACTGCTTCCTTTCCCGGCCCTCTCTCACGCGCAGCTGGCGTGCGACGCCATTTTCTTCCTAACTTGGAAGATTTACAAAGCCATGCGCGTCTAAGTACATTAGCCACGCATCTTTCAGCGGACAATATGCCAACGCGACGTGCCTTTCTCCTCCCGTGAAACCCCTCTCATTAGTGAATGGGGGATCGCGTTTCACCGGGTGCTGGAAAAGCGTTAGGAAGAACATGGCTACCGAAAACGACCGTTAGCCAATGAGATTCGTCGACGGCGCTTCAATGGTTGTCGGTACTTAAGAAAGAACAAGGAAAAATCTAGGGACTTTAGGTTCCATGGATACTGTATACAAGACGACGCGTTGAGCCGATGATCAGATTGTCGACGGCCGACGCTCTGTTCGCAGCTATCAGTCTACAGCGTATATTGCTTGCAGTGTGACTTTTCGTTACGCGGGCACAAGTTCGCCCAAATAAAAAGTTTCGTCTTGAACCTGCGGAGTGCTGCCTTGTTCAACGTCACGACTACGAGACAATATACTAGCCAATAAAAAAAATCATAATATAACATAATATGTTAGGTTTAACGTCCCGAAACCAGTAATAAAAATGCAGAAAGGCAATGATTATGCAGTGCAAAACGCTTAAACTTAGCACCACGGAAGGAACAGTTTTTTTTACCTTAGTAAATATAAAAACGGAGGAAACAGACAAGAAATGGAGAGTGATGAAAAGAGATCAGCACGGATGATTAGCATTCAGGACAAAAGATACGACCAAACAAGTTTAAACTGATTAAAGTCGAGCTCTGTTACGATATCGGATGGCAGCTTATTCCACTCACTTGGAGTGCGTGGTACGAAAGATCGCGACATGCGGGAAATAATGCCTTTTAGCTTGAAAGGATGTTCATGACGAGGCAGTTGTTATGGCGAAGTTCGCGTCGCGAGTGTGTACAGGGTTTTTTTTTTTTTTTTGGGGGGGGGGGGGGGAGGGGGTTAGTAAAAATGCTGTGGCACTCAGGCCCCTGTCGTGTTCGCAAACTCTACGCCGAGACGGAAAAACGTTGCCGCACCTAAAGTTGAAATGAGTACTTCACAGAAACTCGTTAATTAACTCTTATTTATTAGCTTGAAGGCGTTTCGTTATATGGAAGTGTTGTAGGATGCGACAATTTACGACATGCCCATTTTTTTTTTAAGTCTCAAAAAAAAAACGCACGTAATTTCATATAATGATCACCGAAATTGAAGGCCTCGATCGAGGTGATACCGGAACTGAGCGCATCGTGCGAGCAGGAAACCGTCAACAATGTTACGTCAGACCGGAAGCTCGCGTGACGATATTAAAAAAAAAATGGCGGATCGCAGTAGAACATAATCACGAAAAACGGCAATCCGTCTCAATTACCCGATTGGACCGCTTATTCTTTGAGTTTGGTGTGGGCGGAGGCGACGGCGGAATGCAGCCATCTGTGACAGATGTGAAGCTTGCGGCAACGAAACTATAAGCCTACTAAAATACAAAACAGACGCGTACCACCCAGGAAGGATTTAAGACAGAACAGAAAATTGAAGATTCTGTCCTGATGTCGCGCATCTTTTTTTGTATTTCAGTAACCGCGTACCCAACTAGCCAACAACAATCTTTCCTAAGAAACAAAACCTGTCTGAACATGATCCGCAGGTTTATAAATGTCCACATATATAAGTGTCCCTCCGAGAACCACAAAAGTCAGTGGTTCTCGCAACAGCGCACTCACATGGACAATGACTGCCTACCGAACCCAAAGTTAGTGTTCGCGCCACTGTATTCTCTCAATTCACTGCCCCCCCCCCCCCCCTCGTGGGTCTTCGCACGACTTAGAAGTGAAGCGGAGAAAACGTTGCATGCGCCCTTGTAATCCGAACACGTGCGGCTTCTTAGAGCTCAGGAATCACGAAAGCGGCCTTGCAGTGGCGTCCTCTTCGAAGTGGCAATGGCAGATACTTTACCACCGCCATGAACACGACGTGAACCATCGCTAAGTGTCTCACTCAGTTGCTCACTTATCTCTGGCACTCTCAATCAGACAAGGTTAGAGCAGAAGGATGCATATTTGACAACTTGAAAAACCCGGATAGGCCCCGCTTAGACTGCAGAAGCGGGCGCGCCGAACGCCTCCGCGACTCCAGTAGTCCCGCTCATGCGCTCAGTCATGTCCTGCGAACGTGAGGTCACGCGCAGTCTGCTCATGACGTCAGTTAGGAGTGTGCACCCCTTGGTGCAGGCTTGCGCGCATCCGCCTTTATAGTGATATTCAAGAACAACGATGAATTCCAAACCACTACAAAACAAAGAGGGAGAACACGAGACCAGAGAGTTGTTAGTCAGCGCTCGGCTTGTTTTTCCTCTTCGTTTTTTCCTCGCTTAAAATTCCACCCTGTTCTTCGCCAAAAGAAGTTTGGAGTATGTGCAGCAGCTACATGAACGAACAGAATGGTCCGCAGAAACGCACGTTCCATAAAGGGAGCGTAAGCACGAAACACGTGCCTGAAAGAGCGCTCTTGCAGCACGACGCATAATGATAACGCGCTTTTATTATTGTGCCATTGTTATGCCTGGGCACAATTTCGATAGCAATCGATTTCGATTCTCATTGTTAACCACCTAAGGTGTCCTGTGTGACTGGCACGCATATTACGTTAAATTGCGAGGCAGGCTGGGCCGCGCGAATAGCTCAATTCGTGCTCTCATCAGCGCATTATCACGCATCTAGCCTTCGATGCAGTCCGTTTACATCTGAAGTCCATCTGCAAAACCAAAGATTCATCGCCGTGGTTGCGGCGATGACAGTTGACGGCAACATCAATGCATCATAGCGCCGTGTGACGGCGCAGGTTTGACAGGCATCATGTTATTTGTTCGCAACTCATCGGCGTTGCCTTCATCGATAAGAAATTTAACTAAGCCTCATTACTTCATAAAAAGCAATAATCGTGGGCACTGCCATAACCGCGACGTACTCTGCGGAGCGGTACACTTTGAGTACGGCTGCATAGGTGTCCTGAGCGTTGCTTCGGACAGTGAACATTGAAAACATTCGAGTCCCCCTTACCCCTGGAACTCTTCCACGGGAAGTTAACGCACCGTCGGTGCCATACACGACGCATTGTAACTCGCAGAAACATATTTCGTCGAGCTGTAATGTGGTCAAGGAATTCTGTTATCTCTCGGCAATTTGAGAAGGTTTTGAAATTTGACGACTTCTTCTGAATACTTGAATCGCTTTTGAAGATATTGCTACCATGCACGCCTACAAGCTACAAAAAAGCAACGCCAATTCTTTGTCATTTTCTTCTTTTTTTCCGCAATTCAAGTACCTTTCCATTGAAAGTCAGCTTTCACGCGTGAAAAAAATACTCCTCCCATCGTTCCCCTTGTCATCCTGTTCGCCCAGCGCACGCCGCAAAATGCCTGATTGCAGCTTCTTTGCACAGACGCAAACCATTAGAGTTTTTCGTACCTAACCTCTTGTGTGTACATCCTGGTAATGCAGGGAGAGTACAAGACAACGCAAGGACCTTGATACCCTATAGCCCTTGAGGCCCGCAACACAAAACTCTGTGTTCTTGTCCGAGGAAGGCGATTTCGAACATTTTTTGTTTTTGCCCATGGAAATGGCAGTGCATACGCCCGTGCATGGTTGTTTGATGTATTTAATTCTTCGGATGCAGCAAACCTTTCAGTTGTTAGTTCACCGCCTCGTCATGTGGTCTTCTTCGTCTGGTGTTGGCGTCTGCTGCGAGGCCTATAGGAACTAATGCAGTCACGAAAAGGCCGCGCCCGCACCCTCACTTTTAAACGTGACATTTGGTTCGGATTGGACCACTTGGGGTACTTTGAGAGCAGCAGATTGTTCCGCCTCATTTCTGCGTGGTATGTACCAAGCTTCGACCATTCCTTTGGACATACAGGCTGTCATCGCTTTTCCTTTGTGTTCTTATTCACGGCAGTACTGACGACCCTCCGGCATTATCCACGACAGAAGATTGACCGAGACTACTGCTTTTTAACCGGCTTCCAAGAATATCCTGCCAGCAACATGCCAAATTACTGCGCGAAAACGCGACATCCACTAATAGCAAACATATCATTTCTATTATTCGAAACGTTACCGAGACAATACCATGAATCCTAGAAGGCCACGTTTTCACGAAATTCCAAGGGTATAGTGGGCTCAATTTTGAGAAGAGTAGACACCTCTTCTCGTACTTATTTTTTTTTTTCTGCGTCGTCAATGGGGCCACCGCACCGCTGCAGGACCGTTGGCTCTCTCGTGAACGGTTGTAGAAAAGCGTCATAGCATAATACGAATTTTACAGAGAAAGCTGTTATGAGATCATTTCAACGGCCGTTTTTGGCGCAGTAGTTATCCGTCGCCGCCGCCGGTGTCAGTAACCGCTATCGCACGAAATAAGAAAAAATTTCCAGGACGGAACGAGGTTCGAACCTGGACCCTCTGCGTGGGAGCCCAGTGATCTACCTCTGAGCCATGCCGGTGCTTGAAACTGCGTTGCAAAGGGACCCCATGCAGGCTTCATGTCGTGAAGGAACCACATTAACATATGTAATGTAGTGTAGTAGAAGAGTAAAATAACAACCAGGCGTCACACAAACGCGAATTCTGTAACCGGGCGTCACACAAGGCGAATTGCGCAACGAGTGGGTTGTTGAATGCTTCCAACCCATTACAAAGGCTTCTGCGATAATTCTTCCTCATCATCAGCCACAGCATCAACAAAGTGCACATAATGCCTTACAGATGTTTAGCCAGTACCACAGTTCTCCGCAGAATGACGAAAAATTGCGTAATGGCTGCTTCCCTATTTCCCAAAAATTATGATGATTTATAGCGTATTGGGTTCTTCGCAAGTGCACTTCTGTTGGTTGCCAAGGAAGCCCAAAGGCTCTCATAATTCATTTCCTCAGGCTCTCAATAAAGTTAACTCCCTCTCTCTCTCTCGCTCTCCGTTTCTCTGGTTAACGTATGTTATAAAGCGTTGTGGGACAGTTAAATAACGTACGGGCGTCACACAATATGAATTACGTAACTAGTGGGTCGTTTAAAGCTTCCAACCCATTACAAAGGGCTCATCCATAATTCTTCATCCCTATCAACCGTCGCATCAACAAAGTGCACATAATGCCTTACAGATGGTACCTCGCTTCTCCGCACAATAACGAATAATGTCGTGGGGGTGCTTCCCAACTTCCCAAAAATTATGATTTGTGGCGTAGTGGGTACGTTGCTAATGTACTTGTATTAGTAGTCACAAAAGAGTTTATGACGGGCTCTAGAAATGCCGCTCTTCCAGCTTTTGCTGTGCCTGTGCTGCGCTTTCCGCGCAGGCCTGGTTTTTTTTTTCATCCATTGTGAAGCAGGTCGTGTTTTGGACTCGAACACCGTGGGGGGGGGGGCCACTGGGGTTATGGCCACGCAGATTGTTCACGATAATTACGGCCGAACGGAGACTGCAATAATGAACATTTGTAATGTTCATTAGCATAATGAACTTTTGCGGCATATGTCAGCAGTAATCCGTACCATTTCAGGAAGCTTGTGCTCTTAGTACGTTTTGAAACGAAAAACAGTTCTCACTTTCGTACTTCGTTTCGGCTCTTCGGAAGGGCTTCAGATTGCTCCACAAGGGCTTCACATATAGACCATAGTTGCCTTGATACAAGGTTCTTCGCTTAACTTATGGTGCGAATGATCTAATGATGCTGAAGCCTCAACACTGATGAAATTTCGAAAAACCTCTTTAGAGTCCCTTTAACTGCCAAGTAATTCAAATATGACGTTTGAAAAATAAGTCTCATGGGGGGACACTTGCAAGGGGGTGGCCCCCCTAGCCCAAGCACAAGGGGGGTCAGGACGCCCCTGAACCCTCCATGATGTACGCCACTTGGTTAGAAGAGCTTTGTAATGTTTAGTGACGTCGCATTTGGCAGCTGATGGATCTGACAGGACGCAGCTTGATATGGTTTTTCAAATAGGGTGCCACCACCAAACACACGTGTTGAACTTATTATAGTTATTAGAAATTTTTGTTTCACGCACTCCTTCGTAAAAATAGTGAGTAATATTAACCAGCGTTGTAGGCGTTACTGAAAAAAGTAACTAAATGCGTTACTCGTTACCCTACAAAAAAGGAACGCGTTACCGCCCTACGTTACCTACAAAAAAAATGTAGCGCGTTACCGTTACCGTGACCGAAAAAATGTAACGGACGTTACCTCTGCCGTTACTCCGCAATCATAATTATTAATCAATGTGTCTTTGCTGCAGCAACCCGCAATAGGAATTTTTTAAATCTCAAGTTTACGTTTCACATAAAACTTCGAACCCAAGCAAGGTTGTACCCAAAATGCTGATTGTACCCAAATGCTGAATTATTTGCACAAATGTACCGGACCTTAGCAACGTCGTAGCGGCTCAAAGTTGCCTGTAGAATTACATGTGATGGCTTCTGACTCTGGCACACGGTGACGCCATTTTTCTCAATGTGACATTATACGCACAATGAGATTAAATTATTAACGCTAGCTGCCAAGAAAGCATCACTGAACTCTCCATAAATTTACTGTAATTCGGACGGCGCGCGTGCTTCTACTAGCAAAGTGGATGCGCGAATTTTGTAGTAGTAGAGGAATGCTGTAATGGCCTAGTCAGGGAAAAAAATGTCTGTGAATTAACATTTTTTGTTCGCCTCAAACTGTATAACCTGTTAACCTGTATAGGGTGTTTAAGAACAGCCTCGTTCCCTCAGGAGTTCAATAACCAGAAACTTAACTGCAGTTGCAGATAGAAAGACTAAAATTTATTTTCAAAACAAAGTTGATAAGCCTTATCAGTTGTAGCAAGTATTATGTGGCAACTATAATATTATGTCCCATATTGAGACATTTTTCGCAAATAGTTTCCTTCGCTCTACAAGTTCGAAACAATGTAACTTTACTCCTTGTTGTGGATACATTTTATACACAAAATGTCTTCTTTGTAACGGTAATATTTGTGTTTTTCATCACTGTGAACGTTCGAGAACGACAGGTAATAAAATTGGTCCCTCCGTGTTGAAATTTGAATATATTCGATATTTCTTCCTCGTAAATTGTGCAGTTAATAATGAAACTAGGTTCCTTTTCAGGCTACTGGGTGGTTTGTGCATAAAATATAAAGCACTAAATTAAATCTAAAATATCCGTTTTCGGATCCGTGTCGATCTCTCGTGGAATTAAAACCATTTGCGATAACCACTGCCATGTAGCTACCTGTAACTGTGGTTAGCAGTAGCCATAGTAAGCTTAGCCGCGATTAAGGCTGTTCGTGTAAAGGCGGGATTAATGGGTTTTGCACTGCAAACGGGTTTGAGCCTTTTAGGGAGTTTCGGGCTCGACGCATAACGTGCATCCAAAAGGTACTGCGCAAAACCCCCTTCAAAACGAGGTTCAAAAGGAGGTTTTATTTACATCCTTTAAAGGAGTGATTAGACGGAACTAAGGAGGTAAATTTGTGTTTTTATTGAACTCATTTTGAGGGCTTGAACGGAGCGCATTTGAAGTTTTTCTGGTTCTTTTGAGAGCTTTTAAAGCCTCCTTTTGGAGGTAAAGTTGTTTTTATGTAAGCCATTTTGGGGGCTTGAACAGAGCGCATTGAGAGTTAATCTGCTTCTTTTGAGAGCTGTTAAAGCCTCCTTTTATACGAGGCCCTAGAGCGGTCGCGAAATGAAAAAAAAAAGTATTTTAGGCAGTATATATTACGTTCACCGGCCAATTTCCGCTACTATTCATCACTAGGACATAATAGAAAATGGACATCAAAGTATTTATGCACAATAATGATATTTGCATACAAATACGCACGGCACAGGAATCGAACTCGCGACCACACGCACTCAAAGCAAGCACTATAACCATTACACCACAGCGCCACCACTTGCAAGCTTGCTTTTTTCGAGGGCTTATATATGCACCAATGTATGTACAAAGCGGCTGGTAACCCGTCGGCACAACTTCGAACTTCTGTCCTTGTACCATCGGCGTGTGTTTGCTGGGGAGTCATGCAGGCCGAGCCGATCGACGTAAACACCCTCGGCTCCGAATTTTCCGGTTCACCGTCTCGTGCCGCTAGAAAAATTATAAACGTGTGCCCTCTTCGCTCGCGCTAAATTCGTGAATACCAGCGTGACAAAGGTATCTTCAGATGAGCGAACGTATGTGCATTCCATGAGCGTATGCTGTGGAGCAATTTTCGTTATTTCTGCAGCCGCGAACTGCGCGCGTCCAGATGCGGCAGCGTGTTATGAGCGGTTCGAAGACCGCCTGCGTTCTCATATGAAAGTAACACACGCAGAGGCCCGACTTAGAAAACCATTGTAACGCGCCTACATTAAGTGCATTTAATGCGCGCGTACTGCCGCGAGCTGCACGCAGGGGCAGCAGCGCGCTCTGAGCAGCTGAACAAAAATCTGTTTCCGCAATTAGCGCTTATTCGCAATGCACCCTTTAGCGCGGACCGCGTTCGCATATGAAAATTACACACGCAGAAAATGCCAGAGTTACAAGGACATTGTAACGCGCCTACATAAAGTGCGTTGAATGCGCGCGTACAGCCGCGAGCAGCGCCTTCTGAGCAGCTGAACGCTTATCTATTTCCGCAATTAGCGCTTATTCGCAATGCACGCTTTAGCATGGCATTCATTGATTCTCTATAACGCATATTCAGTATTTATTTGCTTTCATACTTGAATACTACCTACATTTCTTACTAATTAGCTTTTATTGGTAAGCATCACGCCACCGCGTTAAAGCGAATGCCTAACGCGTGCCCCAAGGTCAAGGACAACCTCCCCAGTTTACCAGTGACAGGTCTCCCACAAAACAAAAAAGTTAATGTACTTGCACTTCTCTCTTGTGAACGTCCATGTGTACTTGGCCCTCCCCTCAGACAGATGATGCAGTACCAGTGTTGTAGGCGTTACTGAAAAAAAGTAACTAAATACGTTACCCGTTACACTATAAAAAAAGGAACGCGTTATCGCCCTACGTTACCTACAAAAAAATGTAACGCGTTACCGTTACCGTTACCGAAAAAAAGTAACGGACGTTACCTCTACCGTTACTCCGCAATCATAAATTATAATCGATGTTTCTTTGCTGCACGAACCCACAATAACAATAATTTAAACCTGAAATTTATGTTTCACATAAAACTTCTAACCCAAACAACGAATATACCCAAAATTCTGATCTAACGAGTATTACTTGCACAAATGTACCGGACCTCAGCAATGGTATAGTGGCTTAAAGTTGCCTTTAGAGTTACGTATGATGGCTTCTGACTCTGACACATGGTGAAGCCGTTTTTGTCAATGTGACATTATACAGAATATGAGATTCAATCATCCACGCTATTCGCAAAGAAAGCATCAATGAAATCTCAAGAAATTTACAATAATTCTGATGGCGTGCTTCTGCTAGCAAAATAGACGCGCGAAATTTGTAGTAATAAAGAAATGCCTAAACGGGCCAGTTACGTAAAAAATATCTGTGCATAAACATTTTTTGTTCACTTTAACCTGTATAATTACCGCAAAAATTGCGAGCGTTTATGTGAGGGTGTTCAAGATCAGCCTCACTCGCTCAGGAGTTCAATAACCAGAAACTTCCCTGCAGTTGCAGATAGAAAAAGCAAAATTTATTTTTAAAACAAAGTTGGTAAGCCTTATCAACTTTGTAGCTACTATAAAATGTCGCATATTTAGGCATTTTTCAAAAACAGTTTCCTTAGCTCTACAGGTTTCAAACAATGCTACTTTACTCTTTGTTGCGCATACATTTCATACACAAAATATCTTCTTTGTAACGATAATATTTGTGTTTTACAACGTCGTGAACTTTCGAGAAAGACAGGTAATGAAATTGGTCCCGCCGCATTGAATATGTTTGATATTTTTCCCTCGTAAATTATGCAGTTAATAAGGAAATTAAGTTCCTTTTCGGGCTACTGGCATGGGACATGCATAAAGTATAAAATAATCAAACTTAAAATATTTATTTTCGGATCCGTGTCGATCTCTCGTGGAATCACCCGTTTGCAATAACCACGATTAGTACACTAACTGCGGTAATGTCTGCCGTGTAGCTACCTGTAACCGTGGTTAGCCGTAACCGTAGTTAGCTTAACCGCTGTTAAGGCTGTTCGTATGACAGCGATATTAAGGTAGTGAGTAAAAAAAAAAGATTTTTTTGCGTTACAAGAAAAAGTTCTATGTTTCGCGTCCCGCTCGCTCTCTTTTTCAGGGTTTTCTTCCAGCCGGGGGTCACGCCAATTCTCCACAATAAGGCAGACTCTTGATCGGTAGCGCACCTGTAGACCGGTTGACGTTACCGGCTGTCGCCTGGATCGGCCAGAATTCCACAGAAAGCCGCTTAAGTCGACGACGTGGGAGTTGTCGAATTCGATGCGGTGGTCGTTTACCATGCTATGCTCAGCGAGTGTACTCTTTTGTCACGCGAACTTGCGGGCATCGTTTTTATGTTGTCGCAGCCTTTCGGGGGAGTTCTTTGTTTCCCCCACGTACAAAATTTCACGATCAGCACGTGGTATGGAGTAAACCAGCCCCTGCGCTTTCTCTTCGGCCGGCCTGTCATTTGGGCACGAAAAGGCGCAGGTGGCAGCAATCCACCTGCTACATCCACTTCCACGAGAAGCATGTCCGTACAGTTTCTCATGGCGAATTATGCGGCTTTCATCAAGCTTTGTGTGGCGATGGCCCAAACCTCCACACAAGGAGTCGGCGCGTCTTAAGAAATATGTCCCAACAATTTCCACAAAAAAGAAAAGCGATTCCGCCCGCGCTTTCTTGGTCAATGCCTGGCAGGCCGACAGCAGTCCGACGCTGCGGCAAAAGAATTTGTCGTGGCGAGCTCTGAGAAAACTGCACCCCCAGGATGAAAAAGTAACGAGTAACGTGACACCACACGTTACCGAAAAATGTTAACGTAAGTACGTTACCCGTTACAGTTTCTGAATTGTAACGGGTACGTTACTAAGTTACCGAAAAAAGTAACGCGTTACCGGTAACGCCGTTACATGTAACGCGTTACCGCCAACACTGTGCAGTACCCATTAAAAAAAAGCATTACCCTCTTCCTCAATGGAACAGCTGTTCTTGAGAAAATATGGTTCTGTTGAATTACTTCACCACAGCAGCAGAGAGGTTGGCTTGTTTGCAATTCAGAATTTCACAATTGTAACACAGAAACACGAGGACTGTAGCAAATATGCAGAAAACTGGAAAAACTATCATATGTGCACTCCCTCGTCCACCTGCGCACTACGTTAAACTTTATTTATACAACAGCAACCTTCAATTATGCTACTATTGATAAAAGATCACCCAATCTACGTTAGAACACAGTGATGACTTTCTGTCTTTCTGTTGCCTATCTTCTACAATGTGTCATAATCTGTGAATCATCTGTTCAATGTGTTTGGTAATAAAACACAAGCAGTTACATTGAGCAGGCAGTGTTTCAGCAATTTGTTTTGCAAGCACAAATTCATTTCTTCAATTTGCATGCACGACAAGTAGTGATACTTCAATTGATACAAGAACCAGTGGTTGCAACATTTTATTGGAATCAAAACAGCAGCAGTTCTCGTGTCAGTGTAAGGATGTAGGTATATATTTCCATCGTCGTGCACAGAACCTACTCCCAAAACTGAACACGTGGAACAACATATACAGTACAGCCTAAGCACTATACATAATTCACAGCAGTAAAGCAATACGAAAGTAGGGTGTAAAATCTGATCATGATGCGCACTAACATGTGCACTTCACCGTACCAGTATGTAAGTATAATCCAAAAAAATAAGCTACCCAAGGAACTTGGTGTCAGCCTACACACGAAGGCAACTAATTAGTACAATAAGGCTAGCATCACTTTTGGGAAATATGAAACCATGTAGACAGGCAGTTGTACAGTTTTTTATTGCATTAGTTTGTATGGCATCAAAACATGTCGCACATGATTTTGGAGTTGAGTTTCCTGCAAAAAAGCCCAAAATAGACCTGTGGTGTTGACTGTAGGTCCACTTACCAAGGTGCATAAAAGCATTCAGCAATGCCCACAAAATTACAAGGTTGCCTTCATATGTTGCTGTACATATTTACTCACAGATACCTGGAAGCCATCGTAAATTTCTGGAAGTGTGCTTGGGAACTTGTCGGCATAACCACATGACTGCAGTGTACCAATACTTCTAATATGCATAACGAGTACAGCCATGCTTCAATGTTTTTATGCCAGCTAGTGCCATCTGTAACTCAAAAGTTCATCCTTAATTCCTCACTTGATGGCTTACGCATAATTACCACATTGAAAATAATCCAACCACCATGGCTGCAACGTCAACTTGCAATTAAGCAATCACAGGCACTAAATAAAAAAATTCCTGTATAGTGACTGGTCGCTTTGCACATTAGATCCTAGGACTTTATATGCCATGAGGATGAATAAAAATTGACCACACATATATAGAGACTGTGAAACAGTCAGGAGTTCATTTCATAGGTAAGGAAAACGTGAAAACGAAATCAGAACGCATAGCAACAAAGGGGACGGAACGACACACTACTAACAACTGAAGCTGAACATGTGCAGCTTTTTTAGTCATGTGTGTTTATATCTTTCCGTGGTTTTGATTACCCTTCAGTTACTAGTAGCGCACTGTCCTGTCTACCCCCTTCATTCCTCTGTGGATGTGTGATTGTTTAGTCTTGTAATTTTTTCGTACTGTGTGTTTACATCTTTCTGTGGTTTCGATTAAACTTCAGTTGCTAGTAGCGCGTCATCCTGTCCCCTTCATTTCTCTGTGCTGTGATTTTTTTGCACCCTCTTAACTATGAATATACACCAACTCGCCCAACTGCCCCTGTTAAGACTTATGTTTGCTGAATAACACTGGGCCCACTGAGCGTCTTTTTAAACAATGCGAAATTTTCAAATGCACACGATATCAGAAAGGTTGCACGCGGTATTGCACGTAACGCTCTGCATCAATACCAGTGTTGGCCTAAATGTGGTAAGATGTACGAGCTGTTCGACATAGTGTAAAGTGAGGCACATCAGGGTGTTCCCACAATCATGGGTGTCGGCAGGGGTTTGCACAAAGGGTACCTGCCGCCATCAAGACACACCAGCACTTGACCCCATCCAAGCTACACCAATGCTCTCCTGCTCACCAGGCCGACACGTTACGCCGCCTTGCACCCCCAAGACAAAATCCTGCTGACACTCATGCCCACAATACACTTGACTTGAACACAGACTGGTGGGCAAGCAACACTTGCTGCTTTGCCAAAAGTGTATTCCTGAAAATTACACAAAAAAGAAGTCCACTAAGATTTCTGTATACATAAAAATGAATGTCTTACCGAAGATTCGCACTTGACTATCCTTATTGCAGACATTTTGTCAAAACACGAAATAAATACAAAATTGAGATGCTGCGAAGTATTTCCTTATGAGCGTTTCACTTCGTGTGCACAGGGCGAAAAACAAACGGATGTAAAAAAAATGCGAAACACCACCAGAAGTGTACTCTTGCCATGTTTACCATTATGTGGGTAGTTTTTGATGTCAGTAAAGTTATCATTATAAGTACACTTTAAAAGGGTTGTGAATGTTAGCAAGGTCTTGATTAACCGCACCTACTCTGTTTAGGAGTGAAGATTGGGCAACTTGGCACTGAACCATGGCAAAAATAAACAGCGCACTTCTAGTGAGGATAAACTAAGGCCTGCGCACAATAACAGCGCTTTCACCTTGTCAAATTGTGTCAACAGTCATGATACTATGTATTGACCTTGAAAACTATGGCAACATAACGCAAAACAGCAAATTAATGAGAGGGAATAAACAAGATGATTCAACAATCTGGTTCAACAGACTCAACAGCTGACTTATATCAATGCGATTAAATTAGCCTTGCACATCTCCTAATGGCTAAGAATATGCACATGTAACCTTGGCAAATTCCACTGTTGATATGTGACCAATGAAGTTGCATTCCTTCCATGCCGTTGAATGGCCGTTCCTTCTTTTCTGTTTTCACTGTTTTCTGATTTTCATTGTTTTCACTAGCGTAAATGTTCACCCTTTTTGATTTTGTCACTTTGCAGATGGCATAGGTGTTTTGCCTTTGAATGTGCACGTTTCTTCTGCTTTGTCTTTCCTGTTTCTTTTTGTATGCGTATATGTTTTGCCTTTGAACGTGCACACGTTTCTGCTGCTCTGTCTCTATTTTTGCTCTACTGGGCCTTGTGCACTTCTCAAGCTACCATTGTTGCTTTTCACTTGAGGCCCATTTCCTGTATTTTGCTGGAATAAACATTTATCCATTCATTCAATACCATAAAACGCATGTGCTTCACAATACACACTGCACTTAGCAGATGTCTGTCACATGATATGGCCGTCATTGTATAGCTTTAACATGATTTATTCGTTCTAGCTAAATGAATCCAAGCTAATGATGTTAATGTACCTTGATATGCTATTTCACTGTTCCTTGATGCATATGTATGAATGTACAGTGCTTATGTACCTTAATATGCTATTTCAAGAGACGGGCAGAGTGCGCAATGCAAAATTGTTGCCGAAAAGTCTTTTCACTTCCTGACAATCTGTGCTTCGGTGGGTTGTCACAGTTGCATGGCGGGAGAAAGATGTCCAGGGTAGTTGACTGCATCCAAGGTAGATGCTGCAAAATGAGAGCGCACGGTCTTGTCACATGTCAATGTACGCAAATCGACACGATGACGAAGGATTAAAACAAACAAATGAAGTTGGAGAAAAGAATAAATCGAAAAGAAAGTTGTCCTTTATGCACATTCCATCATGTGACAATGTGATAACCGTGGCCTTTTGCTCTAATGTATATTCCCTGAAAGCATCATGCCTCATTCACGCTTTATCGCAGGCAAGAAAATTATATCGTGCAAACAACTTTATCAGGGCGCACTCCTGGGTCGATTGACTGGTCGTATGAAGCATGAGTGATATTCACAGAAGTTCCAAAACATGCATCACACATCAATGCTATCTGAGTTTAACGACTTAAATGCGAAACATTTGTTAAACACTTCTACGACTTTGAAGGGATCTATCTACCTATCTATCTAGCCGCCTACGACTCATAGCTCGTGTGAGTGTTTCGTTAATGGGATGTATGCCAAAATTCGTGTGGCATGACACGACTGCATGAAGAACATGAATGATGGGTCTTCACTTGAAAATCATGATATGCATTTCATTAACGACATGATTTACACGTCACTCTCTTGGTTCTCTTGCGACTGTTTCGTTAACTCGATATTTACCAAAATAGGTATGGTGTCACAAGAGTGTATGACGCACATAAACGACAGTTTCTAACGTGCAAATCATGACACGCTTGTCATGTATGGCGTTATTTTGACATGGTCTCGGGGGCGCTAGTGGCCGTTTCGCCTGCTTCATATACACCAAAATTGGTATTGTGCAGTGTGACTGTACGTCCAACATAAATGACAGCTGGCAACATGAAAATAATGACATGCATGTCATGTACACACGCCTCGCTCATGGTGCGCTCGCGGCCGGTTCGATAGCTTGACATACACCTAAATTGATATAGCGTGACGTGATTGTGCGACGAACATAGATGACATATAGTAACATGAAAATAACGACATGTATGTCATTTACGGCATGGAGACTGGTGCACTCGCGTCCGGTTCTCTAACTTGATATCATACCAAGACTGGTATAGCGTGACGTGACTGTATGACGTACATAAATGACAGCTGGTAACATGGAAACAATGAATGACATGCGTGTAATGTACAGCATGGGTTACATGCCACGCTCATGGTGCGCTGGCGGGCATTTCGCAAGCTTGACATGCCGATTTCCTTTTCTTTCTTTTTTTTTCTTGCTTTTCAAAACCCTTTTCAAGCGACGCAATGTGCAGAAGGTCATCTACAGGTGCATAAGCGACGATAAGGGCTCGCAAAGAGAGAGAACATCAGTATTACTTACCATTTTTGTTCCTGACTGTGCCGAGCACGCAGGGCGCCCATCATCTGCTTGGTAATGCACAGCGGCACGCTCGCTTGAGTCGACGGGCCGTCGCGATTATCGCACTCGCAGCGCAGCATGTCGCACTGTCGTCAAACCACGCATATCACATCCAGCGGCGAGAACACAGTGAGGCTGCAGGCACAAAACGCGCACACACGACCGACACAGCTGATCACTTGAGAAGTGGCGTTCACAAGGCCTAGCCGGCGTAGCTACGACGATCACGCCGCCGCGGGAACGACTCCCTCCTCACGTTTCTTTCTTTTTTTCTGTTTTTTTTTCTTCGCGCGCGCATGCGGCGCGAAGCTTTGTCCCATTTCACTTCAGTAGCGCCTCGTCTGGCTTGCTATTGACCTGGCGGGGGCGGGCCGCAGTAGGCTGCAGAGGCCAAAGGGTTTCCTCGCTTCCTCTCCAGCCGTTCGGAGGGTCTCGTATATCTCTTTCTCTGGGCTATCTGTGCAAGGGATTTTTAGTGCGCTGAAGCATGCCGCCTCTTTCTTTTACTTCTTTCCCCGCACAGCTGCATGCATGCCCGCCAGCTCTGAAGGCATTACGGAAAGCTTCGGGGAAAAAAAAAAGAGAAAACATGCCAGAGGAAATGAGATGGGAGTTTTTTGTTCCTCTAACTCCATTCGACGAATGGCGTCAGATAGTGAATTTACCTCCTTTCTTCCACATAATTTCTTAACGAAGTAAAATTGAGGACGCAGAACTTTATTACACCCACCTCATTACACCCTAAGGTAGTACTGTCCAGATGAAGGTAGTATTAAGGAGGATTGTAGCCCTTAAAACGCCCAATTCGGCTAGTTTGCGTTTGCAGTGTGGTTGAAACAGAGAGACGTCAACCAAGGTAGTGACTAAAAAAATTCTTTTTTCGTTACAAGAAAAAGTAAGACCTTACGCGTCCCACTCACATTCTTTTTCAGGGTCTTCTTACCGCCGTGGGGTTACGCCTATTCTCCGTGATGTGCAGAATTCCGTTGAGGCAGACTCTCATTCGGCAGAGCACCTGTAGACCGGTTGACGTTACCGGCTGACACCTGGATGGGTCAGGATTCCACATAAACACGCTTATAGTAATTGACCTCTAAGTCGATGACGCGGAACTTTTTAAATTCGATACGGTGGTCTTTCACCACGCTGTGCTCAGCGAGTGGACTCCTCTGTCACTCGAACTTGGGGACGTCGTTTTTATGTTGTCGCAGCCTCTCGGGGAAGGTATTTGATTCCCCCGCGTACGAAGCATCAGGATCAGCACATGGTATGGAGTAAACCAGCCCTTGCGCTTTCTCTTCGGGAGATGTCTTTTGGGCAGCGAAAGGCGCAGGTGCCAGCAATCCACCTGCTACAATCCACTTCCACGAAAATCATGTCCGTACAGTTTCTCATGGCGGATTCCGCGGTTTTTTTTTTTCAAGCTTTCTGTGGAGATGGCTCAACCTCCCCAAAGGGAGTGTTTGCATGCCTTTAGCTATGCTATAATGGTTGCACTTTGCAGGAGGGAATTGTCTCGTCAACTGAGCCAGCATAAGTGCTATGGCCGCATTGCTCTGCCATGTGTGGATGCTGACCTGACGCCCCTGACGGTGGCGCTGAAAGCTGACGCTCAGTCTCTTCAAGAACTTGACCTCGTTGTGGACTGCTTCTCCTGCTCTCTGTTGTGCTCGCTTTTTGATGCGGTCGCCAGCAACACCATGGTGAGAGCCCTGAGGATCTGTGCGCGGCGCTACGATTCGCCGGGGGGAAGCACTGCGCAACGCATTGATCTTCAATCGGTCCATCAAGTGCCTGGAATTGGAGCAGGCCAGGTATTGGTTTGAAGGCTCCTTCATTTGTGATGTATGCGAAGCCCTCCTCGTCAATACAACGGTGGTCCAGCTGACCCTGATTAACATTGAAATCGCACTTAGGCCTTCGAAGCTGTTTGCCAGAATGCTGAGGCAAAACATGAGTCTGACGTCGATTGCACTTCACTGGGTAGATTTGTCAGGGAAGCCATTGGAGATGATATCACGGGGAATCGTTGAGAACAACATCGTGACGTCCTTCGTGTCCGACCTCTTAACGAGCAATCGTGCCTCGCTCCGTATTCGAGAGGCGATTGGACGAAACGTCAGCTTGCTCCAACCTGGCGGTGAAGGTTGTGAAGCGGACCAATCTGACGAAGAGCTCCGCCCAGGCGTTTGAGACGCTACACGCAGCTCCTGCGTTGGTTTCGCAACTTTCCGAGGTCACTGGAAAGTCTGAACAAGAAGCCCTGGCAGCTATTCAGGCAGTCGACCGGTACATACGTTCGCACTACCTCTACCTCACTGGTGTCGTCAAGTTTTCGGTGGAGTGCCACCGGAGCGCGCAAACGCAGGCGGACGCACTGAACGATTACTGCTGGCAAGCGATCGCACAGTTCCTCAAGGTTTCCGACATACGTGATGAATGACAATCTACGAGCGCTTCTTTCCCGTGCTTGGTATTTTTCTGGTACTCTGTACGTACGCCGTTGCTACCATACGTAGGTTTTACCCACAACTGCATGTGGTTTCTGGAAATTGTGACATCAGAAACGCTTTTGTATGATGTAGGGTGCTAGTTCCTCAAGTTATCGACAGCAGTTGAAAAACAATACTGCCAAAGAAATATGATATTTGTGTTTTGATTTATTCGTACAAATGGGACGCAACATGTTCTTCACTTCTGTCGTTTCCTGTACTCCTCAAGCTGCTCGGAAGAGAGCCAACCAGCCAGACTCTAAGTTTTGTTACATTAACGCAAAATTTTTGTAAACACTTATTTGAACATGTACCTAAAACGTTCCTCTTAAGAAACTCTAATGAAGTACTTTTTTTCATTACACACACTATGTAATCTTGCCAATGTGCCTTCACTTTTCTCTTGTACGTACCAGTACTTGCGCATAAAATGTTTTACCAAATGCTGTTATGTGTTCTCTTCATGACGTGGTCACTGTGGTTTTGCAGTGACGACCTTTTGGCTGTTGCTAAATATCATTTCAATCTCCTGTCACAGATATCACAGCAAAATTTGAAGAGGATTATGGTGGCAAAAACAAAACGCGCATTCTCACACAGAATCAACTGAAGTTCCACGCATAGATTGTGATGTCACATAATCCAGAGGAATAACTCTAAGAAGAGGCGTCGTGAAGCTCAAAAGAGCCCTGACACAAAAATATCGTGTACGTTACTTTTTTTTTTTTTGCAATCGGTAGCTTATGAATTGGGATCCGTGTTTTCGGATAAATTCGAAAACACCCGATAACCACTCGCCGGTACAATAATTGACAATTCGGACTTATACGGTAAGCTCCGATTTTAATAGGGTATTTTCCAGGGCTGGGCAGTATCGCGATACAAGAGTATCGCGATAGTATTTCAGAGATACTTTTGAGTATCTGTATTTCTGTATCGAGATACATTTGAAAAATGTATTTGTATCTCAGTAGTGAAATATATTTACGATGTATCGCCTGTATCGCGATACTATGCAGGACACGGGTATCTCGTTACATTTTTTTTTTGCGTCGGAAATGAGTTGAGGCGCGTTTCCAATGGGGGAATGACGTTTTTCTTTTTTGTGCCAAGACAAGCAAAGGCGCGCCGCCGGTCGCCGACATATAGGGCGTCGATGGTTTCCCCTCAAGCACAGAATGGTCCATGTGGTAAAGCGCGCGACAACGCAGACGGCAGAATCGCGGGGGCAGTGTTGTGTGCCTCTGCCGACGAAATTTGCTGTCTCTCAAGGTCAGTGCAGCACGCCTAATTTTTTTCGGGTGGCAAGCCATTACTTCGCGACCCCCCGCGCGGATACCGCCTTGGAACAGGCTTTGCAATGCTTCGCGGGCATTCAGTTCTCAAAGCGGCGTTCCCGTAGTCGCGGCGGAAGCGATTAGAAGATGGCTATCTCTGACGCGCTTTCAGCCACCTCTCTAATGTCAGGGTGCGTTCCTTATTGATGACATGCGTGAAACGGTCTTTTCTGGTAGCAGGCTCCCCCACCGCCGGAGCCGACTTCGCCTGTTGCGGCTTTCTAAAATGGGTGCTGGTAGCGTCGGTGGTTGTGACAGCTTCATTGAAGCCGACAGGGTGAGACGGCTGAGGATTCCGAAGATGGGGACCGACTTCGGATTCTGAACAGTCAGAACAACCTAAGTTAGGGCGGAAGTGTTTCGGTATCTAGATTACCCGAGAAGAGATATCGCCACGCTGCAGGGCAATCCGGCTATGAAGGCGGTATTTATTCACTATAACACCAATGTGTGCTCACCTTCAGCGGTAGGCAAACCTTTTTTTTTTCCGTGAGTCTTGTGCTGAGGCTGAACCGACGCTGTTAGAAGACAGCCTATTTGAGAAGCCTACACAGCAACCTTCTTAGCAAAGCAAAGCTTCAAAATAAATGTGCGCTTTTTCTCAATTCACTGAGGTTCATTAGTGCACTAGAAGAGATTCATTAGTGATTCGAGTGATTTGCTTAAAGTGTGCTATTTCTAGTATAGCTTAGTTTGTTCGCCAAGTATGTCGATTTCGGTGTCCAAGCCTTGTTACTGTTGCTGTGAAATAGTGTATTTTAATTGCAATTGATACTTGTAATTATGTCATAATTATTAATTATGTACTTTGTCCGCCCCCCTCCCCTGCAATGTCTTAATGGCGCTGAGGGTACTGTAATAAATAAATAAATGAACTGAACGTTTCGATGCGCTGTAACTTTAATTACAACATCATGCTGCACTAATACGTGTCTTTGCGTAGTATGAGCATCCATGAAATAAAAAAAGTATTGCAGTATCTGTATCGCTGTAACTGTATTCCGGAATACTTTTTTCGTCTTATTGCAAAAGTATCTCCGAAATATCCCGTTACGTTAAAGGCAAATGTATCTCAGTATCTGTATTTTAGGGTTCCAGTTCATGTATTTCAATATCTGTATTCCGGAATACTTTTCTGAATATCTCTGCCCAGCCCTGGTATTTTCAACGTTCAAATCGCATTTTAAAAGCTGACAATCGTCAATCGAAAGGAGCGCACCTCCATCAGCGGTAGCAACCTCGTAAAGTATGCTTGTGCCTGTTACAACAAGCTTTAAGGTTGTAATACGAACAAACGTAGGTGTTTTGTATTCAAGTATTTGTGCTTGTATGTATATGTGTTTGCGCATTCAAGCCTTCTAGACATCTGAAATGCACTTGGTGTGTTCACATGTTTTCGCGTTCAGATAGCATTTCATCTAAGATTTCGGAGTGTTGAGAATAATAATAACAGCAGGTCCTTTATTTTTCATCAAGAAGATGCGGGAGGCTGGGAGAAAAAGCTGAGACGCAGCTTGACTAGCTCCTGACCCCCCAAAGGTTAACTCTGGCGAGTTTGCAGCAGAGCACATCAACAGCCTTATTAACAGGGTAAATGAACAGGAAGTGAGAACAAATGAAAGGATGGGAAAACAGGGTTATCCGCAAGAATGCTACGCGTTTTTATTGGAAATAAAATTAATAAGGCATTGCAGCAACGAGAGCACTGGACGGGCTCGCGCCTAACCGAAAACCCGGGCCGGGCCGGGTAATGTAGCTTTCACGGCGGGCTCGGGTCTGAAGCTCCGGGCTTAGGGCCGGGTCCGGGTTTGAGGTGGCGGGCTCGGGTCGGTCCGGGCTGGGGCTTTGCTCAGTTCTAAGAGGGACACTAAAGAGATACAATGAATCGGTTAAGACTGATGAAGTGTACTCTGAGAACTCAAAAGTAATTAGTTTCACCGTCATAAGGAGAAAATCAAGGGCAAGGTTCCATTTTTAAATTTCGCGCCTAAATCTCGACGCGTCACGTAGTGGATTTCAAACTGTATTTCTCGTATCTTGGGGACATTGAGTCAACGAAACTCCTTGAAACTTGGTACGTGTGCCTTGTACTTGACATATAGATGTGAACAACGCGCGAAATAAAACAGTTGAAAGTTGCGCTTTGTCCTGTTCACGTCTGTGTCTGCTTCTTCTTCGTTGTTATTATTTAAAAACAGCGCATATCCAAGAAACCTACATGAAGCCTTCGGTTTCAGGGACAACAATGGAAAGCTGAACATCACGTCCGCGATGGAAATAAGAGACGTTAAAGTATTCTAGCTCTTTGGGTTTTTTTTCACACACATTCGCGACGCGAACTTCGCCATATATACCGCATGCCTCGTCATGATCATCATTTCAAGCTAAAACGCGTTATTTGCCGCACATCGCGATACGCTCAATCTTTCATGCACGCACTGTATACAACTGGGTGGAATCTCCTGCCATCCGAAATCGCAGCAGAACTGGACTTTTAATCAGTTTCAGAAACTTGTTCGGGGGGTCGTGTCTTATTGTCCTATATGCTAATCACCCGTGCTCGTCCCTTTTAATTGTTCTCCCTTTCTTTTTCTATATTTACTTACAGTTAAAAAAACTGTTTCGTGGGGCTAAATTTAAACGTTTTGCGTTGCATAACCATTGCCTTGTTCTGCATTTTTTTTACCTTGTATATTGTGATGTTGCCTTTGACGATGTTCCGTCTTCACGCAAGACCGCTGTCAGAAAAGAAGATCCTGGGACCTTGGCCCACGGTTTTGTGCATGCGAAATGCCAAGAAAGCACTATACTGAGCTACCCGAAGGAGACTGGACTTGACGACCGTCTATGAACTATATACCTGCGCGAGTACGTGTTGTGTGTGCTCTCACTAACCTAGTTTCTTCTTCTTTCTCTTGTTCTTTCTTCTCTGTATTTACCATTATTCTTCCTTTTCCAACCCCACGTGTAGGCTTGCCAACCGATCGGTCTCGCTCTCTGTTTCTTGGCGATGTTACATATTCCTCCTAGGTAATTACCTCCAGCTGAGGGCCTTTAGGCTATCCATCAATAGATAAACAAACATAGCTGTCGCTGAAAAATGACCGTGGTCATTTGGAAGGTAAAGTGACGGACATTACTAAGTGCGTAAAAGAACGTTTTTCTGAAAAAAATACATAAACGAAATCACCAATAGAGTCAAGGTACGTCGACACTATTTTTTAGCACTACACAAAATACAGTATCTAATGCAGTTACGACCCCAGTGGCTCAGATATTGTTCACAGTACACACCTATACTTTCATGCGTCCTATTTACAGTAGGGACAAAGCAATCGTACTTTAACACACACAACAAAACATTGAGAGAGGACAATAATGTGAGCTAGTTAAAAATCAAAATAAGTCTTGTTTTGAAAAGCCGAAATCAAGCAGTCAGACGAGCTAAAACTGCCCGTATGTCTTCGAGCGTCGCCTCCGTTGTTTTTCGTGTTCTGAACTTCAACATCTCTACAAAGCCAGCGCTTGAGTGCACTTTCTTCAGAGCATGCGAGCCCACCTGGTCACTGACGTCACCACCAGAAATCACAAAGTCCACAGCCTTTTCGAGGATCCTAAAGTTCCTGTTCAAAAGTGCTTCAATGTCGTGTGTTGTGTCCTCTTCATCGACCTTCGCGCAAACCGTGAGTTCAGTGACAGTGTAGTTAGCCGATAACCCCTGCAGGATGGTTTCCCTTGCTGTGGGCGAGATATCCGATTCCTCGCACAAGTGTATGTCCCTCAGCGCGTTGTTCGCGGCGAGCAACTCTGCAAGGGATGTCGCTACTTCGGACGTCACCGTTTCGACGCACATTACGAACTCCGTAATGGAACTGTTTTCTTTGAGGGCATTGAGTATGGTGATAAGTTGGTGCTCACTACCACGCTGCACCGGCGTGCTATAGATTTCCCGGAGGGTCTTGGTACCCTTCGCTGTGGAAGCTATTCCTCTCGCGAGAGCGTCGAATACTTCGGAATGGAAGTGTAGTCGACGAAGTGTCTTGTTTTTGGCCACGGCGTCGAAAAACTCTCGAAGAACTCCCTCGTCGATCGAGGAAGTGACCCCGACGGACACCGTGGAGGCGCACGCTTCTCTGCGGATGAGTGTGGTGAGCACCGATAGAAGCTCATCGGGCCACACGACCTGAAGCCTCTGGAAGACGCCAGCATAGCGTTTCTGTGCCAACAGCGCCCACACTTTGACTACTTCCCCGCAACACACTTCACCCAGGTGCACCATCTCCAGGGTCGAGTTGGATGCAAGCATCTTCGCAAAGCCGACTAAGGTGTCAGAAGACGACTTGATGTCGTTCAATGCGAATATCTTGAGGGTATCGTTTTCCAGGAGGGCTTCGATGAGAACAGCGGCACCTTCGTCACCGCCACAGGAGTTGCGAAGGCGCAGTACCCTCAACGTCTTGTTCTGTCGCATGTAGCTCGCAATATGGTGCGCGAATCCACTCCCTGTGTTGTCGCAGCTCAGCTCCAATGAGTGCAGGCTTGTAAATACTCCTGAAAAACTTGTGCCGAACTCCTTGCCTTGAAGGTCAACATGGATATACATACTACTCAGCGAAGGACATTGCTCGAGGTTGTCGAAGGCAAGCTTGAACGCGCACAGAGAAATATCGTGCAGGCAAAGGTCCTCCACGCGTCGTCCTGATCTCAACAATCGGCGAAGAACGGCCGCTTCCTTCTCTGAAATCTTTTCGTATGCGAGTTTTACCACGCTCGTCTCGTCCACGCGGTGTTCTGATGTATCGTCGTCTAGGCCTCGGTACACTTCCAGCCCTTTCCTGTAAAGCTCCTGAACATCAGTATCTTGAGTGTCAACGTAATCAGTGTTCACATCGTCCATGCACGAGTCACAATATTTCGCTCGTTTCTTTTCCCTTGCCATAGCTAATTGAACTGTTTTGTCCGTTAATTAGGCTGCTGGGGAAGCGCTAGGCTTATAGAACACCGGAAATCAACGCGGTGAGGTGAGTTCGCAAAGAGTTGTGGATATAGTTTTGCGAAAGTGTCCGGAACCGAGGAACGGGAACATTCGATGTGTCCTTTCGCCCTGTCGGTGAAGTCTTTGCACAGAATTTGCAGTTGAGGGTGCACGTCTTCAGCTCACTTGTATGCATTGCAGGTTCGATGACGCCTAAATGTGAAAACAAACATGAAAGAATATTCATCAGTATATAGGTAGTTTCATTAAAAAAGCTCATAGTATACGAAAAACGTAAGAGACAACCCGTTCGACTGATATCGCCCATCACGGTGACCGAGACCTAGCCATTGAACGCCACTCAGTAAGATAACACTATTTTAAATGCGTAAGCTATTTTTATGGCGACTCAGAGAAAACTGCGTGTTTTACCTTCCGTCCCTATAGGGACGGAAGGTAAAACACGCAGCCTATCGGGACTATATATAGTCCCGATAGACGAATCCCTAGAAAGGAATAATTGTGCGCAAAATAAAATTCTTTGGCGTAGCTTCGTTTTGAACCTAAGGCCACACGCTCACAAAGCGATCGATTGTCTTGCCGACAAGGCTACGAGCGTTTTCTTTCGTTATTGTCAGTCTTTGAAAAATTCACACCACGAAACATTGAACATAGTGCAAAATGAAAGTGCGCCCAGCTTCGCGAACACTGTCGAAAGAGCGGAGCTGATGCTCCCTCGATCAGGCTGACCCTCACCCAAATTTTTGGGCTTTTTCGACCGAAAAGGCGCACAAAGGGTTCACCCTTTCCACCGAGCTTCGGCCTCGCCCATCTTGGCGCGGCGCATCCCTTCCTCTCCTACCGAATCCCACTGTCGCCCTGTCTCAAGACCCCATGACCAACGCTACGCCAACAGTCTGGGAAGACCCCATTATGCACCGCTTCGCTGCTAAAACAGACTACTACACATTACGTTACCGACATTACGTCGTACGCGCAGTGCGTCTCTCACTGACGTGACAGTTCATTCAGAACGCTTTTAATACGGCAATATGTTTGAGCTGCCAGGGCGAACGCGCTCCTCGGGTCTTCGAACGCGCGCTCCGCCTCCGCTCGCCACTGCCGCGTGGTAGCGCTGTGCAAGTAGACTACGTAGAGTTACTGTATATGCTACCTTTAGGTAGCAGAGTTGCGCATAGGTCCGCCATCTTGCCCGCCGTGGCATCCACGCTAAGCAGGAAAGCCACCTAATGTAGGAGCCGACGCGGCTGCTGTTGTTGCTGCTGTCCTCTCGGCCCAGCGGCTCCGTTACTTTCTCGTTCGTTCATTGCGCGTCGCTGGCGCAGTGACTTTCGATTCGAAGAAAAAAAAGAATGGAAAGCTCGGAGAAACAATAATTTGAGATGGAACAGGCGGAAATGGAGCAGGTGGAGATTGAACGCTATCGCAAGTAATATTTTTGTTTTAAAGGGCAAATAGGAAAAGTGCGACGGTCACGATTCTGGACCAATTAAATTCAGCCTAATTATTCGTTTCACGTAGGTTTTGATGCAGCGCTTCAAAAGATTAAGTGAATAGCTAGAGAAGACAAATGCTAAAATTATCACTGTGTTTTACAAATAGCGCAAGCTAACGAGAATTTCGCGTACGTCTAGGTAGATTTGGCATATAATAAACACTCGGTCATGCTTCAAACTTTTATGCCGCACAGTGCTCGGAATCAATCAAGCTGTTTTGATAGACCTGTAAGGTCCATATTCACACACATCGCCTCCTTCACACAGTCACTTTTGTCACCGTTTAGTCTTGATTTTTAGCAGAAGACACCACCACAACAACGACAAACAATCCGAACTCAGCTGGACCGTCTTGTGCTTCGCCGGACGGCGTGATTTGGCTTGATACAGCCTTGGTGGCGCGGCGATCGCCAGCACACGCGCGGCCGTGAAGTTGGCTTTCCCTAAAACGGATGCTTTTTGCGCACTTTTTGCGCACGTGAGCGCGCTGGGCGAATGGTGGCGCTAAAGCCCGTCCATGAGTTTTCCGCCGACCAGGTTAAGTAGCGCCAACTCGCCCTCTCCCTCTACCTTTGAACCGGATCTCCCGCAGCGGAAGCGGACGTGCCGCCATGATGTTTCCCGGTTGCACCCTCCCCCACCCCCCGCCTCCGCCTGATTGTCCTGCCTACAGTGTAGTCCTGCCGCTCGGCTGTCTCCGCAACCTTCCTGCCGGCGGAGGATCGGTCGTGATTTTGCTTTAATGGAGCTTTGATGTACATCGATCTCGCTAAATGCACACACTAGGTGATGTAGCTAAGCGTCTAGGAGATCAATGGGAACTGCAGCTGTGCGTATGTGATGCGTGCGCGGGCATTGCAACTGCACGAGTGCGTCTCGCCCGATGGAAGGACCTCCTTGATATGTGTGTTGCGTGAAGTTTCGTGCGATGCACCGAAAATGTGGCTTCGCCGTGCGGCTACGACGTCGATGCGGCGAAAAGGCGGGCATTGCAACTGCCCAAGTGCATCTCGCCCGATGGAAGGACCTCCTTGATATGTGTGTTGTGTGAAGTTTCGTGCGATGCACCGAAAATGTGCCTTCGTCATGCGGCGAAAAGGCGAGCCGAATGAAAGAATGCGAGCTTCAGTGTGCGAGCTTGGTGTGAAGTTAAGCTTGCTTGGTCTGCCTGAAGTGACTTAAACGCCTTCCTGCAACGTCATACTGGTGTGAATGCTCATAGACTGGGCATTGTGACCGATTAATATAATCGTTTTGCAATGTAAAGTTCGAACATCTCTGTTCCACGGCTGCTTCTTCAGACGTCGGTCAAGCGTCGATGAAAGACCCTCCTTTGCGTCTGTTGCCGCATCTACGCCATGCAGTCATCGAACGCGAGGTTTGCGTGTGTCGTAGACAGAATGAACAATTCCGCTACTCACCCCACTGGTTCACTAGAAGTTAACAGTGGACCACACGGGCGGAATATTTATACTGCGCGGGAAGGTAGGTTTGCGAGGCGGCACGCAGTACGTTATATGTATGAAATGCTGCTTTGCACGTGTGTATGAAGCGCTACGTGGTGCTCAGTGCCGACTTCTTTGGCTGGATGCCTTGTCGTCCAATGCGCTGCAGCCAGACGGCTGTTCTCTCTTCATCATACTTACCGAGGGGTAAAGAAAAGAGAGATTTGCCGGTGTTCCATCGCGTCGGACAGCCTGGTGCGCAGCAGCGAGGCGGCATCCCTAGCGACGCAGAAACACCGAGCGAAAATTCCCTCGGCGGCAGAGGTAAAGATATTCTAGTTCACTGTAGCAGAGGAAAATAATTGCTGTCTCGCGTGTGTGGAAACAAGATGGAAGGAAAAAGCGGAAGGAGGTGGCCCAATAACCTTCTTCCGGAAACTCCGGAACCGGAACTAGGCGGCGGCGGCGGAACAATGCTTGGCGCTACTTAAAAAAGCGGCAGTAGACGTGATGGAGGGGCTTTAGGTGGCGCGAGCGGCGAGTTCTATCAGAGGCGCAACTCTAAAGGTAGCATATACAGTAACTCTAAGACTACGTAACGGGAAGCTGGCGCTGGACGGCCGCGCGTATTACGAAGCTCACGAATTCGGGTTTGCATCGGAGTTTAACTGAATTTGTGAATCTCGCAGGTTTCCAGAGGTACAGGTGCGCGCTGCTTTCATCCCGCTCTAACCGCGGTGGGAATAAAAAGATGCTAGATGGTCTTTGATTGTGCCATGCATGACGTCGTCTTTTCATCAGTGATCCAGGCTACAACCACTTGAATATAAATGTTAAACAGCAATGAATGTAGATGCCGCATGTTCGCGTTTCTTTCCATCCTCGCTGTACGTTTTCCGTAGGCAGCCTGTCAGGCCGTGCTGTCGGATCGATACTTGCATTCGAGTTCGATAGTAGTGGCGTTTTATTTTCTATTTCAGGCTATTGTAACCACGCCATTCGCACGCCTTAGTATGTCATACTGTTGTGTTTCACTCTGAAAATGAAACTGAAAGAAATCACGATGGTCTTTTTCTTATTTCGCTTTATTGATACAAAAAAATCTCACAAGGTTCCTTATGCATTCACCTAAGATGATTGAAAGGCGGAAGCCATCTTCTTTTTCTTCCTAGTCAACGTACTGAACATCCCCTGCCTCCCTCCAAGATATTTCTGCACACGTGGTTTTTTTTACAGCCTCAATGATCGGAGGCACTGCAAGCTTTCTGCACATCAGCGGAGGTATGCACTGCCTCCGTGATCGGCTCATTTTGACCAAGCGAAGATGTAATATGACGACGTCACCAGTGGCGTACCAACTCATTCGCGAGTGGAGGGGCTGGTGTCTCCCACTCTGTCCGCCGTATACACACACATATATATACATAGAGAGAGAGAGATAACTACATTTTCGCTGAATTTGACGTGATTTTTTATATTCATTGTGATGATTAGAGGATTTGCTTTTCAAAACTGTTTGTTTTCAATCAAGGAAGGATCTTCACAAACAGATTGTGCAGGCTGGGCCGTCCTATACTGCGACAACACAGCAATGTTTAATAACATTTCGGAAATAATACCGTAATGTTTAAGAAGTACAACCACATTTAACCTGTACTTCATCTGAGCATTCCATCTGCAAACTTCACAGTCTCAGTATGGCGTTCTAAATGCGATGAGTATGAAGAATCTGCTATGACTCTAGTAGCTTAAATTCTCACCTATTAAACAAAACATGTGGCTGACAAAGCAAGGTACTTCGCAGAAGCATTCAGGGTAATCCGAGTGCCAATTTCTTTACTCTTAGAGCCCTTTAATACAAAGTTTTTCGCAAGAAGAAGACCAAGTTCAGTCGATTAATATTTATGGAAACCACATTGAGCCGGTTGGGCATAGTTATAGATTATAAATGACTACGAATTTATATACTAGGTGTCGTTCCTTGCCCTCCTATCTTTCTCAGCCTGGGTGGGGAGTGGACGGGAAAGCGGTGAAATGGCCCTTTTACCCCTTCCCTCCGGCCTCTCCAAGTAGAAAATGTGGATGATTATAACGCTTAAACACCAGGTGGTCGAAATTTCCGGAGCCCTCCACTACGGCGTCTCTCATAATCATATCGTGGTTTTAGACGTTGAACCCCAGATATTATTATTATAATAATAACGTTAAACTACCCCGCATTCTCTCCTTCCGCAAAGGTCGTTAGCTGTTAATCATTGGCCGAAAGTTTATGGGTCAAACTCACAGCACCTGCTCGTAACACGACGCAACAAATGAGAAACAATTTTCGGTGTGCCATACAATTGCGTCCTTGTTAGGAGACGTGACGAGTATGCGAAAACTCGCGGCGTTAAAATGAAGTCTGCACAATAGGCAGCGCATTACTGTGCTGAACACTATTTTTTTTTTCGGAATAGCCACACAGTGTCTCTTTCTGAACGTAATTCAAGAAGGCTGCCCACCAATCAAATCGGCAGCGGCTGCTTATAGCAACGGGCGAGATGGATTCATATGTGTATAATAGATACTTTCAGTAGTAGTATATAACGATGTTGAGCTGCCCTTGCGCGTATACAGCTTTCTGTGAACTCATCGTTGCCGACAGAGAGGTAGAAAGAGAAATAAACGTTATTAGGAACAGACGCAATCCTTTGCAGGTAGGCAGCCTTCGTAGTCCAGAAAACCGTGGACGCTGATCATCTCCCTGGTGAGGTACATCAAGTTACGGGGCAAAGTTGAAAGCTGGGCTTCTCAAAATGCTCGACTCCACAGCCTTATTAAAAGCCGCCGCAACCGCTGCAGGCTACCATATGATAAGCAAGGTGAAACAGGTTATTGGAGACTAAAGTGGGAATCTTTTTTTAGCTCTCCTGGCTAGGCACAGCTAAAATACCCGTCACTTCAGCACACCACACTCATGAACTCACAGCAGCTTGGATATTGAGCAGTGGCGATGCTAAGCGTTTTCAAGGAAACTCAATTTTCTGAAAAAAAGGTAGCGTTGGATTGGGAAACGCTCACTTGTTCCCGCCCGTATTTGCGTCGCTGATTACGAAAACTTCAGGCCAGGCAGAACAAAATAAAATCATGACAGATTGCTGTAATGTCATAGAGCCCCAGCTGAGCGATAGCCTCCTCTGCAATGCTCGAACGCAAGACGCGAAAGCGTGGAATAGGCAGCCCGCACCGCAGAGAGCCTATACAGTGCATGGTCATGACACACGGAGGAAAGTCGTCACAGCTGAATCGGCGGAAAAATTTTATAACATATTTACGTTATTGCAGCGTTCAAGTAAACTTTTCCCGAACTTGTTAGTTTCCCAGTCTGCAGCCGACAATGACCACTGTCGAAAGTGAGGGGGCTCCGCCCCCCTAACATTTCTCAGTGGGGGAGCTAGCGCCCCCTTGCCGCCCCGGTTGGTACGCCTATGGACGTCACGTTATGTGACGTCACGATGATGCCACAAACTTTTGCGATCTGTGACGTCATATGATGACGTCATCACGCGATTATTTTTTGCATCACTCGTGCTGACGCCGCCAACTGTCAATTTTCGTGTTTGATATAAGGCATCTAAGTCTTTCGCCTTAATACACTGTTCGGCTGCCGTTCCATGAAATTCCAGCTGCAGCTGGTGTTCGGTAGAGGTGGCTTACGGTAATTGGTCTCCTAATACATCTTCAAACTACACTACAATATGTAGCCGTCGCCTACGACCCGCAGATTTTATAGAATATAAGAAGCGGTGGCTTAAGAAGGATGCAGTAGCGTCAGTCTTTGCAGACTACCCTTCACGTTTACAGCCCAAGGTAACAACTGATCCAAACATGGCAAGTATCACTAAACGTGACCGTGTTGCGTCCGAACAGTCAGCCATGTGCATGCAGCGCTGACATTAGGTCCCGAAGCTAAAGAATCAGAGCCCGTGGACACCACAGGCGCTACCGGCGAAAAAAACCGACAATCATTATGTATCGTGTCCAGGGTGTCGGAAGTTCTCGGAACGAAATGTTTTTCGTTTCGGTTTTAGTTTCGTTCCACCGCAAAAAGTTCCGCTCCGTTTCTGTTTCGAAACGAAAAAAAAAAATGTTCCGTAACGGTTCGTAACGGTTTTTTTATGCAAAAATTTGAAGTTAAGGTAATCATAAAGAACACTGGATTTGTGATGTAGTTACTTGCCCTCTTCTTAGGAAAGTGGGACAAGGGTAAAAACACGTACGTTCTTCAGAGGAGAGGAAGTAACTGTACAACGAATTCATACCAAATATAGCACAAACCAGTGTTATTTCCAAAGTCATAGTATTTATTTTCTCAAAAGACAAATACGAATTTTTTAGTAGGCTCAGTGACTTGTGTCAAGGGAGTGAGCACGATCTTAGAAACACCACGTCATTGAGTGTACTCTCTGATGTGCGAGACTGCTGTTCTGATAAAAAGATCGCCAGGCATGCGCGGAACACGCCGCACAGTCACAACAAAAGCTGGAAGAGCGGACTTTGTAGAGTTCGTTGGAGAGTCTCTTGGGGCAATAATACAAGTACACATGCAAGGTACCTACTGCGCCATAAATCATCCCAATTTTTCGGAAGTAGAGAAGTTCCCACTATGACATTTTTCGTCATTCATCGGAGTCTCGTGGTATACACGCTACACATCTGTAAGGCATTATGTGCACTTTTGCTGTGGCTGACAGCGATGAAGAATTATGGCTGAGCACTTTGCAGTGGGTGGGAAGCGGTGTTGCGGAATGGGCGCCACCATTCCATTTCAATTCCATTGCGGGGAATTAGAACTTGCCGCAATTCCATTCCTTTCAATTCCTCGGAATTAAAAAACTGAGCCAATTCGCATTCTGGGAAAGGGCGCGCAGTTCAATTCCAATCCTGCAATTCCTCGACGTAGGAAAGGCATCTTGACAGTTTTATCGAGTTAAGAATGAATGCGCCATAAAGCTGATGTCATCAGATGCATTAAGAACTGCAAAAGTACGCAATACACGTTAACAAGGTCGAGGGATAGTAGCTTGGTGACATATCTCGTGCAGTACAACCACCAATTCCCATAGGGCAGTTCTCCCGCTACCTATAGTATTTGCATGGTCAGCATGTTTGAACGAATGGTGGTGTTTTAATATTGTTTTGTGCTTAAATGTGTTAATGCTGAAATGACGACATAGCGTATTTTTATGCTGACAAAATTAGTATTCAAGAAGACTAAGCAGTTTTTCCACGCGTCTGGAGTGGTCGGGGATATGGAGAGAACTAAGATTTGGTTAATGGGGAATAAGGCCCTCTAGGTCTGCTGGTATTAGTTGGAACAGTGCACCGATCGGGCACCTTGTGCCTTTGCATCGAATACGGAACACTGGTCCGCACTGCTCTTCAGCACTCACGCTTGTGAAGCGCGCCTCACAAGCATGGATGGGGTGAGGAGAACTTTCTGTGTTCGCACGTGCGCAGGTATGCAATGTCTTCCTTGTCGTAAAGGGTATTTATGTGTGTCAGGTACCAAACTGCTCGTGAGATAAAGATCAGGCTGTGCATTGAGTATTTGCCAGTTTCGTGTGGGTATCAATGGGAACCATTGCGCAGGGATAACTTGTTTCTCCATTCGGTATCTGCTGGGATAATGCATTTATTTGTACACTAACTTACGCCTCGGTTTCTAGCAGGCACGTTGCTTATAAATGTACCGTGCCTGTAATCAGCCAAGCCATTTAAAAAATACTGCTTTATTGTTAAATTCGAGGCTCTGACTTACTAGCGTTTGAAGTTTGAAAAACAGCACGTAGACGAAAACGTGCTCTATTTTCGGAAAAAGTCGTAATTCCATTCCCATTCCTCCAAGCATTGTCCCCACTTCCGGGGTCGCGAAAATGTGGAATGATTCCGGTGTCACTCCAATTCTGGTGGGGCAACTACGCAACACTGGTGGGAAGCATTAAACAACACACTCTTTGCGCTATTAGCATTGTGTGATGACTGGTTGTTATTTTACTCTTCTGCAACGCTATATGATATACATTAACACGCTTCCTTGCCCTACATGACGCCTGTATAGAGTATTTTTGCGAAGGAGTTACAAGCACCAGCGTGGCACTGTGTGGTGGAAGACCCGACTGCCACGCAGAGTGCGTGGGTTGAAATCCCACCCGATCCTAGAAATTTGTTTCTCATTTAATTTTTTCTTATATCACGCGATAGCGGTCACGGACACCGGCGGCGGCGGACAACTATGGCGCCAAAATCAGCTGTTGTGATCTCATAACAGCTTTCGCTGTAACAAACTTCAGCGCCGACAATGCCCTCTCTACGCTGGCCTGCGTGACAGGAACGCAAAAGTCCACTTGCGTTAATATCAACATCTCTGGTTGCCACTGTTTTTGTTCTTCGCACAATTTCAACATATCTTTGCCCTGGAATTCCTGCCTGAGGTACGCTCTAATACTGTACCCTGATATATGCTCACAATGCATGAGCTCAGTTGCTCCGGATGGGGAAGTTTTCTCATGAACCGAAAAACGATTGAAAAAATTTCGGTTTCCCTCCGGAACGAAATAATAAATAAAGTTTCGGTTACGTTTTCGTTCCGGTCGAAGATATCGTTTTTTTCGTTTTTCGATTTCGGTTTTCGTTCCGTTCCGACACCCTGATCGTGTCACAATGAATGCATGAGTGCACAAGGCTGAGCGGGCTGCTCCATGCGACAAAAGCGTCCAGGTCGACAACCATTCGGCCTCTGCTTTGCTCACACCGAAAAGGCCAAATGGAAAAGAAAAATCACAGCATATCCACGGAGTGAATGATGATGAGTGGGCGAAGCTGCGGAGGTTCATCGGTAAACCGTGAATCTTCCGTGAATTCTGCCCAGTACATCATCACCGACGTGAGATCGGGCGCGTTTATACTAAAGGTTCGATGAGTTATGACGACTTGCAGCTCACTTTAATTTTACATGTACGCTGTGAATTTTCATTGTTTAGAAAACCATTGCTTTAGAAAACATCTGGCGTCTTTCGTTAAGCAGCTGGCGTCTTTTCGTTTTGCTTTAGAAACATCTGGCGTTCTTTCGTTTTGCTTTGAGAAAACATCTGGCGTCTTTCGTAGGTTTATTTCATCAATCAACGGCGTTTTGAACAAAATTTTTATTGTTTAATCACGCACAGGAGAAATCTCACCAGGCACTACCTTGGAGGTAAACAATGGCTGCTAATGGGAATGAGAGACAGAAGAAGTCGGCTTTTAGCTAACACTTACACTTCTACTAACGTTTCCTACTGGAACATGCCAATGGCTGCTAATGGGGAATGAGAGACAGAAGAATTCGGCTTTTAGTTAACGCGCACGCTGCGAATTTTTTATTGTTCAACAACGCACAGGAAAAATCTCCCACCGGCACCACCTTGGAGGTCAAGATCTGGTACTAGCGTTACGACTGGTTACGCACTACTACGACTACGAGGGACGAACGGGTGCCGCCTTAAGGAGCTTCGCCCCTAAAAAGATACCTGAGCACCCAGATACCAGTGTTGTAGGCGTTACTGAAAAAAAGTAACTAAATACGTTACTCGTTACACTATAAAAAAAGGAACGCGTTACAGCCCTACGTTACCTACAAAATAATGTAACGTGTTACCGTTACCGTTACCGAAAAAAAGTAATGGACGTTACCTCTGCCGTTACTCCGCAGTCATAAATTTTAAACAATGTGCCTTTGCTGCAGGAACCCGCAATAGGAATTTTTTTTAAATCTCAAATTTACGTTTCACATAAAATTTGGAACCCAAACAACGAGTATACCCAAAATGCTGCTTTAACGAGAATTATTTGCACAAATGCAGTGGACTTTACCTACGTGGCTTAAAGTTGCCTGTAGAATTGCATGTGATGGCTTCTCACTCTGCCACATGGTGAAGCCATTTTTCTCAATGTGACATTATACACACTATAAGATTCATTTATTAAAACTATCCGCAAAGAAAGCATCACTGAACTTTCAATAAAGTTTACAGTAATTCTGACGGCGTGCTTCTACTAGCAAAATAGGTGCGCAAATTTTGTAGTAATAAAAGAATGATTTAATAGCCTAGTCACAGAGAAAATATCTGTGAAAATACATTTCTTGTTCACTTTAACCTATATAACCTGTTAACCTGTATAGAGTGTTTAAAATCAGCCTCGTTCGCTGAGGAGTTCAATACCCAGAAACTTAACTGTAGCTGCAGATAGAAAGAAGCAATATTCAGTTTCAAAACAAAGTTGAAAAGCCTTATCAACGTTGTAGCACCTCTAAAATGTCGCATATTTAGACACTTTTCAAAAATAGTTTCCTTCGCTATACAAGTTCCAAACAATGTTACTTTACTCTTTGTTGCGCATACATGTCATACACAAAATGTCTTTGTAACGGTAATATTTTCGTTTTTCATGACTGTAAGCGTTCGAGAACGACAGGTAATAAAATCGGTCCCTCTGTACTGAATATGTTCGCTATTTCTTGCTCGTAAATTATGCAGGTAATAAGAAAACTAGGTTCCTCTTCAGGCTACTGGGTCCACAAAAATTCCACAAAAAGCCGCTTATAGTAATTGGCTTCTAAGTCAACGACGCGGGACTTGTTAAATTCGATGCGCTCGTCTTTCACCACGCTGTGCCCACCGAGTGTACTCCTTTGTCACCCGGACTTGCGAACGTCCTATTTATGTTGCCTCTCGGGAAAGTTCTTTGTTTCCCCCGCGTACTAAGCCTCACGATCAGCACATGGTATGGAGTAAACCAGCCCTTGCGCTTTTTTCTTCGGGCGGCCTGTCTCTTGGGCACGAAAAGGCGCAGGTGCCAGCAATCCACCTGTTACAATCCACTTCCACGAAAAACATGTCCGTACAGTTTCTCATGGCGGATTCCGCGGCTTTTTTCAAGCTTTGTGTGGCGATGGCCCAACTTTTTCCAAAGTTAGTCGGCGCGTCTTAGGAATTGGTCCCCACATTTTCCACAAACAAAAGTGATTCCGCCTGCACTTTTTTGTTAGTGCCTGGCAGGCGGACAGCATTCCGAGGCTGCGACAAAAGAATTCGTCGTGTCGAGCGCTGGGAAAAAGGCACCTACAGGATGAAAAAGTAACGAGTAACGTGACACCTCACGTTACCGAAAAATGTTAACGTAAGTACGTTACCCGTTACAGTTCCGAAATAGTAACGAGTACGTTACTAAGTTACTGAAAAAAGTAACGCGTTACCGGTAACGCCGTTACTTGTAACGCGTTACCGACAACACTGCCAGATACTGACGCTACAACAATCCGTCGACAAATACAAAGATGAGCTCAAGCAACTGACAACAGGTCGCGCCATTTTTCACGCCAATCACATTGACTCAAGTTGAGAGTCGGCACTACTATTTTATACTTGAACGACAGCGTCTGTTCACACACATCGGTCAGTGTTGCAGGAAGCGCGCGGTATATGCAGCTTTTTTTGTTTGTTTTTTCGTGCCACCACGATTGAACTGGTTCAAGCCTTGAAATGGTGGAATCACTTGGCCTAGTTCCTCATTTTCTGGCACGAGCTGTGCTTTCTCCCGGGGGTAACAAAAGTAATTCTCAAAAACACTACGAAGGGAACGACGGAACGGGTGATCACGTATATCCCTGGAAGCAGTCTAGTTACATTTCGGGCTATTTAGCGCATGAACTCCAGACTTGCGTATAGTGTCACTGAAGTAGTTAAAGTCAACAGGTCTCTGTAACCCTGCAGCACTTTCTGAGCATGTTCAGAAAACGTTGTCTATCTGTTAGAGGCTCCTGAGAACACGTGAGCCAAACATAGCGCAACGCGCGGCCTAGAATTTACAATGAATTCTCAAAATTCAGCTAGAAATTGTTCCCTCTTCTCTACAAATGATGTCATATAGGCAAATCACCGCGCCATATACTAAGTCCACGGCTACGGCCTAACCACCCTACCACGGCAGTTGGCTGACTTCAGCATGGCGAGCTCCATAGTTACCGTGGCCGCCGGCGCTTTTACAATCCCGACCAACTCCAGCCGGCGACTGCAACGCCGCGGCGCGTCACGGCACAAACTATTATGAGCAGCGCAGAGTTAGGGGCTTTTTTGACGACCGCGCGTGGCCTAAGCAGCCTAGGCACTAAAATGCGCGAACGTCCCTAGCCATTTTAGTCCCTAGCAGTGGCTGGAGCGGGGAGCGCGGGGAGTAGCGGGGAGCGATTGTAAACGCCATGGTTGCGCTGTGTGTGTTGTGCGCCAGCGCGCCAGTTTGTATTTTTGTAATATTGGCGCCTCCTGCGAATGTGATGATACGTGAGTGTTGGCTGTTTCGTGCAAGTGGTAGTGAATGCGCACTGACGACGGGTACTTGCTGCTGTTTGGTCGCTTTTAAGTGCGATCAGGACTGATTGCAGTATGGTTGCAATTTGAGTGGCGGTATTTGTTACGGATTACTTTGGACCGTGCAGCAGGGACAGGTGTCACACGAGCACTTTTGAATCGCTGGCAACGTGAGGAGCGCTCGGGTACAGCAGTGTTGTGTGTGTACGCCGGTGAGCTTTGCACTAGGAGTGGAAGCTTGCGCCGTTCATGAAGTAGCAAAACGTGAGGATATCCTGCGCTCACGGTTGCATGCGCGCACAGTACATCTTGTCGGGTGTGAAATATCAGCTAAGGCTTCTTGCGCTGTCGCAGTTAACCATTGCAGTTTTTTTTTCTCAAAGGTTGCATTAGTAAAAGGACCGAGGCAGTTGCGCGGCCTTGGCACTTCTATCTTCTTGCTCTGGAATATTGCAACTTTGACCAGCAACATTAATGCTTGCCTAAAAGCCCTATCTAATTATTGCGGCGCAGTACTAGTACTTCGTTTACGGTGCTTCAAAGCAAGTTATGTACAAATAGATAATTTTATTGAAATGTGCTGGTGTTCTCTTTTACCGTGTGCTGGAGCCTTCCGTAGTGGTTATAACTCATCTAAGTGCAATATTTACAATATTTAGCATCGATGTTCTACTTCGTTACACATACACCCAGACTAATCATATCTATCCATTTTTGTGTGTCTGGGCATTCTGTTGGTTTAACCACTGTGGAGCATGTTGGTTTAACCACTGTGGAGGTCTGAATAAGGAGGTGCCATTGCAGCATCTAGTGCAGGATGCAATACAAACACTGAGCAAGACTGTGGCAATCGTGTTATTTTAGTCTGCCTTTGTGTTGTGTCCTGTGCTAGATTCTGAGCATTAATAGGTCATGCTCCCAAATGCAATGTTTGTGAACTGTTGTTGAAGACAGAATGACCCGCATTAGGATTGACCAGTCCAACATTTTTGCATTTTTTACTTGATAATGGGATACAATGCCAATGGTCACATTTGCACATTTTTCTCCAGGGTCTTTAAGGGCTATTGGATGAGAGATTAGCTGCTTTTTAAGCACTCCTCTTGCAGACGCACAGGAAAGTGCATGTCAGGTGGCCATGTAATATAATGCACAGGGAAAGCTTTTGGGAATGCCATAGTGCACCATATTTCATCTAATGTCACTTCCTGTATCAAATATGTTTGCAACAGCCATTATTCAGACTGACTGCATTTTCTTTATCAAGTAGCCATATTCTGAGATGAGTACTTCAGTATGCCAGCTATACTGCATTGAATTTGCTTTCAGAGGGTGAGAAAATCATTTCCTAGGTGGCTTAATTGTCATATTTCACTGGACTCCCCCTTTTTCCCTAACCATTAAATAAGCTAAGCCACGACAGTTTTGTATTGTGGCACTGCCTGATGCTGTATGCGGGCGTATTGTTGATGCACTTTTATATTGCAACTGCATGACTCGTGCTCAAGTGACAGGGTAAATTTGCATGTAGTGGGTGAGGTGCCAAATTTCAATGAATGCTACGTTCTGGTGCGGTAATAATTCGCTCTGTGAGACTTGATAACTTTCCACAAGGCATGTGGCAAATAGTCTGCAATGCACTTACTTTGCGGGCAACTGAACTTGTCCATTTATTGATATACTAGTTGTAGGAACACTGACTCTATGCATAGACATGTAACCATTGAAACACACAATGGTGTCCAAGTGTGTGCAAACATTCACTTCTCAATGCTAGTACTGAACACAGGCTTGAATAAATGGCACACAGTGCAGCAGCTCCTGGAAGTACACACAGGTATACACATAAAGCATATTTATTTACCAAAGTAATTCATGAAGCAAGAGTGCATATAGGACTGCTATTATGTTTGTATAACTTTATCTGCCTCCAAGAGATCCCTGTGACAATGGACAACATTCTGTTAGAATCACTATACTAACACATGGTTTAAAATTTCAGGCACACTGCATTTAGATAAAAAAAAAATCAAACAAATCTTATTTATCTATCGCTCATTCAACACAATTGTTTCTTTACAACACCTGTCATACAGAGTGGTGCTACATGGAAACTGTACGTGCAATTACGTAGTGGGTGCCAACTGCATAGCAACTCTCAGATGAGTTGGTGCTCTGTACTCGTGTAGCAACTATCAACTTCACCTACCCCTGTACAGTAGGTGAAGTTTCATCTGTTTTTAGCTCACAAGTACTTGGGTTGCATTTAACCCATGAACTTCGAGAACGTTCGGTTTTACGGTTTTTAGACCTTAAGATATTCTGCAAAGGACAGGCTTGCTGTGGCTACTACCCGAGGGCCATGAAGGGATTGCTTCCCTTTGATTCAGCACATTTTAAGACAAATAAGAGAGCTACAGCTTTGATGTGCCTGGAATCTGCTCTAAAAAAATTGTGCCCACATCAAATGGTGCCCAATTTTGAGAACCCCATATGCAGTCTTTCGGCTGCAGGGTTCCCCAACTCAGTCTTGACTGCTCTTCCTGCTCTTCCTGAAACCCTCCGCTAAAAATTGAAACGTGAAACAGGATGCGCAACTGCGAAGGATCACCAGAAGACCCTTAGGCCACAGGTTGTACAATACGTTCATATAGTTGCCCACTATCTTAAGAAGATGGGAAGTAGGCACGGTGTCACAACTTGTTTTTCTACTCCCAATAAGGTGGGAAAGCTGTGGCCATGCATTTGCAACACCAGTAAATGTGGATGCTGGAAGAACCACAAAACGCTTTTGGTCAAGTGTTCCACAGGAGTGGCATATTGCATTCCCATGTCATGTGGGAAGTTCTACATTGGCGGAACTGGGTGGGCGCTTTGTCAATCACCATTTGGGGGAACACGTATAAAAATTGTAAAAGGTAGATTACAAGTACGCACATTTAGTTGCTCATGTCAGCAAAATGTGTGGCCCGGTTTAAAGGGACGACGGTTTGCGATAGGAGTGAAGGCAGTACTCCACGTATCAGTTTAGAAGCCTATCATATTAAGACATTTGATAAGTGCACTAGCACCATCTCTTGCCCTCTTTAATGCTGAGTTTCATCTTCTGGATGCAGCTGTTACATCTTGGATCTCAAAGGAAAATAAAAGTAATGTTTTTGTGTGTTAAACCTTGTATTGCATCCCTCTTTTTTTCCCCATGCTTCACTCTGGCATATATAAGGTGTGTCATTCAGTTGTAGGTCAGCGCTAGTGTGTCCGTGTCGTCTCTAGTGCAGTGGTTCTCAGCCATGGATGATCTGGGAACCCCTTGCAGTGAGAGAGAAAGGTTCAGAGTAATAGATTAACACAACATGCAGCTGAAACAGGTGGCTTTTATTTCTCCCTGGCAAAGCATGGTCAGAGTAATGTGCCACGCCGATTCGATGTTAACAGCTTGTTAACAAGCTGTGCTGTCTGCAGCCACCTTCAACCTCTTTTTTAACAATGTTTGTTCTTCAAATATTGAAAGCTAGAGAAAGTGTGCTCGCGCACATATGCCGAAGACAACTGCAACAGAAGCTTTGAAGCCATCTGATAGAGAAGTGGAATTATAGGTTAGCTTTTGCCGCAGTGCACAAGTTTTACGCGGCGAAGCATACCACAAATGAAAAGGGGCCGCTGTCGCAGGGAATAGTCAGCCTCCAAAAAGTTTTTTTTTTTTTTTTTTTTGATGAGTGTCGCGGACCCGTTAGGGTCCGTGGACATCCAGTTCAGAACCACTGCCCTAGTGGGTGTGTTCGCGCGATTACTCGTCAACAATGAACCAACCTGCCCAAAAGGAAGTATTGACGATGTTTCGTTCTGTCTTGGGCGATTTGAACATTGCGCGCGTTTTGCTGTTTAAATGGGGAAAGAGGGAAAACGATGAAACAAGAATCTACAAGGTGATTAAGGCACAGACCAGTTTGCTTTTAATGACGGGAGTTCAACAAAACGGCGCACAAATGCATTCGCACTGGCTTTCCACGCGAAATTAACCGACCAAGCACAAATGATTGGAAGCAGGCGACGCAATAACCCGCTCTGCGGCTACAGCCTGTTGCCCCACTACAAGCCTGCTGAAACGGCAAGGAACGATTGCGGATCGTGTTCCGCCGCAGAATACTCTAACATAATTTACTTACATAATTGGCATGTATGTACAGTACGTACTCGTCCGGTAAACAACTGGAAGCTGCCGATGCAGTCGCTTGCCGTTTGCAGTCGTTTACACGTTGCGAAAAGAAGCCCCAATACAGGGCATAGCGACACCGGCTGGTTATCTGAATGATGACGGGGCCGACAGCGACCGAGCTCTTTTCCGTACTTTCGTATGTTCCACGGAGAAATGAATGTTGATATCCGAGGCTTTCTCTTCCACACAACACGGGACAACACCTACCGCGTGCTTTCGGTTTTCGCCCTGACTTGTCTCGCCTTCAAACGGGCTTCAGATGGAAAAACAAAAACAGGAAAAAAAGTTGCCGTGACGTGGTATAGTGACGTCAATGCAAAAGTCACGTGACCAGGAGAGGCACTTTAGGGACTAAACGGCTAGGGACGTTCGCGCATTTTGGTGCCTAGGACGCGCGCGGTTGTCAGGAAAAGCACCTAGCTTCTCGCGCTCGTGATAGTTCAACGCCGTGACCGCGCCGCGGCGCTGCAGTCGCCGGCTGGAGTTGGTCGGGATTGTAAAAGCGCTGGTCGCCGCGGGATCTCGCCACGTGCCTGCGCCCTCGCTAAGCCGTGCTCGTTCGAAGAAAAACAAGAAAAAAAACGCGCTCAAGGTCATGACGCACGCGGACGAAGGGACGCAACCTCCTTGCACCCCTCGCCCTCCCATCGCCCTCCTTGCGTGACGCCCCTTGATCTAGAGAAGTAACGACACTCTCCACCGCGCGCGCGTTTCCTCCTCGATTCTCCTCGCCTGGCGGCGGCGCGCGCTGCGCACGGCGCCATTTTTCGCCGCGGCTCCCGCGGACGCGCCGCAGAATTCAATGGAGGCGCGTGATTTCTAGCCACCAGCGCGCCAGTGGTGTAAATAACTTTGAAAAATGGTGATAACAAGATCGAGAACACTGAAATGAAGGTTTATTTAAAGATTAGTATATTCCGAGAGTCGTGTAAATGGGGCATACTAATTTAAAGGTATACCTTTACAGAGCGCTTCATTATGCAGGCGTTTTTCCTACCACACGTAACATGCTTCACATTTGCATCTGATATAATTTAGCTTGCGTCATGTAGCCTGTGTCTGGGTTTTTTGTCTCTTTCCTCCGCACGCATGTGCAACACAGGTACTTACAGCGTCGCATCTTGTAATGACTTCGTAGATAATAGATTGTACACCCACGTGTTATGTTGACGTGACAGTACGTTTGCGCGGTGGTCTCCGAACTGGAGAACAAGCTTGCGCAGTGTAAGTACGATCAAGCGGCGCCAACAGTAACTCTTCTACCGCAATAACAGAAGCGCCGGAGAAAGATTTTTCAGGATAATATGTTGGCGTTGGTGTCAAAGAAACTAGCACTCGGTTTACCTGTGAGAGGAGACATTCCGTAGCTTGTCGATAAGTACACGCCTCTAGTAACGTACAATAGTTCACACGAAAATGCCGTTACAATATGTAGTAGCAGAGTTACAGTTGTGATTTTTATTAGGCAAAAAATATCAGAGCCATAATGAGAGTGCAATATCAGTAGGATATTTTGTTTTCATGCACGTGGAATTCGTTGGCTGATACGTAAAAAAAGAGCATCGTATCATATTCAGCAACAGAATCATCGCGAAGCAGTAAAGTTTCGAAAAAGACAAGAAGAAACTGTAAGTATATCAATGCGCAATATGACCGTTTTACACTTTAACAGAAGTTTCAGAGACAAAGTGACGGAAGATGATCTCGCACTACTAGGAGGAGGAGCAGAGAAGAAGAAACGGAAGACAGGGAGGTTAGCCAGTTCTCAGACCGGCTGGCTACCCTGTGCTGGAGAAAGGGGAAGGGGGAGTAAAAGATGATAGAAAGGAGATGTTACAAAAAGAAGAAAAAAAAGAAAATAGTACTATAAACGACACTGCTTAAAGTCTATGAGACTAGTTTTGCGCAGGGCTGGGCAGTATCGCGATACAATAATATCGCGATAGTATTTCAGAGTACTTTTGAGTATCTGTATTTCTGTATCGAGATACATTTGCAAAATGTATTGTATCTCAGTAGTGAAATACATTTACGATGTATCGCCTGTATCGCGATACTATGCTGACACGGGTATCTCGTTACATTGTTTTTTTGTGTCGGAAATGGGTTGAGGCGTGTTTCCAATGGGGAATGGCGTTTTTTTTTGTGCCAAGACAAGCAAAGGCGCGCCGCCGGTCGCCGACAGATAGGGCGGCGATGGTTCCGCTCAAGCACGCAATGGTCCCTGTGGTAAAGCGCGCGACGCCGCAGACGGTAGAATCGCGGGGGCAGTGTTGTCGGCCTCTGCCGACGAAAGTCGCTGTCTCTCAAGGTCAGTGCAGCACGCCTAATTTTTTTCAGGTGGCAAGCTATTACTTCGCGACCCCCCGCGCGGATACCGCCTTGGAACAGGCTTTGCAATGCTTCGCGTGCATTCAGTTCTCAAAGCGGCGGCACTTCCAAAAGCAATTCCCGTAGTCGCGGCGGAAGGGACTATAAAGGCCCGAACACACGTACGCGTTGCAGCGCGTCAACGGTGACTTTTTGACGCGGCGTCGCGCCCTCTCCCTATGGGGAGAGAGGGCGCGCGACTACGCGAAGCTGCGCGCCCTCCCTCTCCATAGGGAGAGGACACGACGCCGTGTCAAAAAGTCACGCGTTGACGCGCTGCAACGCGTACGTGTGTTCGGGCCTTAAGATGGCTATCTTTGACGCGCTTTTAGCCACCTCTCCAATGTCAGGGTGCGTTCCTAATTGATTATATGCGTGAAACGGTCGTTTGTGGTAGCAGGCTCCCCCACCGCCGGAGCCGACTTCGCCTGTTGCGGCTTTCTGAAATGGATGCTGGTAGCGTCGGTGGTGGTGACAGCTTCATTGAAGCCGACAGGGTCAGATGGCTTCGGATTCCGAAGATGGGGACAGACTTCGGATTCTGAACAGTCAGAGCAACCCAAGTGAGGGCGGAAGCGTTTCGGTATCTAGATGACCCGAGAAGAGATATCGCCACGCTGCAGGGCAATCCGGCTATGAAGGCGATATTTATTCACTATAACACGAATTGTGCTCGCCTTCCGCGGTAGAACGACTTTTTTTCTTTCGTGAGTCTTGTGCTGAGGCTGAACCGACGCTGTTAGAAGACAGCCTATTTGAGATGTTCATACAGTAACCTTCTCAGCAAAGCAAATCTTATGTGCAAAGTAAATGCATACTTTTTCTCAATTCACTGGTGTTCATTAGTGATTCGAGTGATTTGGGCAAAGTGTGCTATTTCTAGCATAGCTAGTTTGTTCGCCAAGTATGTCGATTCGGTGTCCAATCCTTGTTACTGTGCTGTGAAATAGTTTATTTTTATTACAGTTGTAATTATGGATTATTGCTAATTATGTACTTTGTCCACCCCCTCCCCTGCAATGTCTTAATGGCGCTGAGGGTACTGTAATAAGTAATAAATGAACTGAATGTTTCGATGCACTGTAACTTTAATTACAACATTATGCTGCACTAATAAGTGTCTTTGCGTAGTAGAGCATCCTCCAAATAAAAAAGTATTCCAGTATCTGTATCGCTGTAAGTCTATTCCGGAATACTTTTTTCGTCTTATTGCAAAAGTATCTCCAAAATATCCCGTTACGTTAAAAGCAAATGTATCTCAGTATCTGTATTTTAGGCTTCCAGTTCATGTATTTCGATATCTGTATTCCGGAATACTTTTCTGATATCTCTGCCCAGCCCTGGTTTTGCGCAAAAAGCGCAATAACGCTTTCAAAGCTTTCTGTGCCGAGGATGGTTTCGGCCAGAGTCCTAAGATATTTTCCTCCGACAGTGGACGATTGTCAAGTCTATTTAACACTTCGGACAGTTCGTCTCGTTGTGCACTGAAGCGAGGACACTCACAGAGAAGATGGGCAATTGTCTCCTCGCAGCTACAGTTATCACATGTCGGGCTGCTGGCCATTCCAATTCGAAATGAGTAGGTCTTCGTGAAGGCCACCCCGAGCCACAGGCGGCACAGGAGCGTCTCCTCAGCCCTAGTTATTCCCGACGGAAGACGGAGCTGTAGATTCGGGTCCAAGTTGTGAAGATGGACGTTGGTAAATTCCGTCGAGTTCGACTGTGCCAGTGTAAGCTCACGTGCATGGGAACGAAGCCTTGTTGCGGCGTCCATTCTTGACAGCGGTATAGCTGCACAATGTAGAGCATCATGGGCAGATCGGGCAGCTTCATCAGCACGGTCATTTCCGTAGATACCGCAATGGCCCGGTATCCACTGATAGATTAGGCTGTGGTGCTTCTCAATGGCGCGGTGATGAAGCAGTCTTATGTCAGCGACTAACTGTTCATTAGGTCCATGACGATATGGGGACATAATGCACTGGAGCGCTGCTTTGGAGTCAGAGAACACTGACCACGCCTGTGGCGTTTCTTCCACTACGAACTCTAGAGCAGCACGGATGGCGGTGAGTTCTGCAGCCGTCGATGATGTCAAATGCGACGTCTTGAACTTTATGGTGACGGATTTCTCGGGTATGACCACTGCCCCTGCTGAGCTTGTAGAAGAAACTGAACCGTCAGTATAAATGTGAAGGCGTCCACTGTGTTTTTGGTGCAGGAACAATAGAGTGGCTTGCTGTAGGGCCAGATATGACGAGTGTTTTTTTCTTTTGTATGCCGGTAATGGTTATCAGGGCTTCCAGTGGATGTAGACACCACAACGGCAACGGCGGTCTTGCTGCGTGCGTGAAGTTCGTGGGAATCACTGCGCTTTGCGAAGCAATAATTCCGCTGAACGCAGAGTGTGGCCCAGCAGATGGAAGTGAGGCGAGGTGGTGTGATGGAATCCGGGCGGCATGTCTTATGTGCATTCTTAAAGCATCGACGCGAATGTATGTTGTGATGGGGTGATCGCGAGCGATGACGACAGTCGCTGCTGAGGACGCGCATCTCGGAAGCCCAAGGCATATCCTCAGTGCTTGAGCTTGAATCGACTGGAGTACGCGTAAGTTTGTTCTTCGGGTCCTGCCCAGTACAGGTAAACTGTAGCGCATGAAGCCGAGGAAAAGTGCAGTATACAGTTGAAGCATCGCTCGTACAGATGCACGCACGACTTTCCCGCAAGAAACTTTAGGACGTGTGTGATCATGGCGAGCTTCTTTTTCATGTAGGCGATCTGGGGACTCCAGGACAAGTCGCGATCTATGATTACTCCCAGGAAACGGTGGGTCTTCACGTAGCTGATCGTGCGCCCATTGATTTTGATGACGTATGGGGTCATTACCTTGCGCGTAAACGCAACCACTGAGCATTTCTCAGACGACAGTTCCAGTCCCCGTCCTTGGAGGTATTTTGCCGTCAGTGTAGCCGCTCGCTGAAGCCTGGCCCATACGTGTAGACGCGTGACCCCTGACGCCCAGATGCAGATGTCGTCTGCGTATATTGACAGATGCACAGACCGCGGAAGAACGTCAACAAGACCGATGAGCGCAAGGTTAAAGAGTATGGCGCTCAGGACTCCACCTTGAGGTACGCCGCAACAAGTACAATGTTGCGTTGCTGTACCATCTTCTGTCTGAACAAAGAAGGTTCTGTCCTTCAAATAGCTGTAAATCCAGTGATAGACGCGGCCCCCCAATCCAATGTTACCCAAGGCGTCCAGGATGGCTTCATGCAATACATTGTCATATGCGCCTTTCACGTCCAAGAACATTGCTGCAGATAATCTCTTTATGCTTTTTTGTTGCTGCACAGACGTGACAAGGTCAATAACATTATCTATAGAAGACCGTCCACGCCGAAAGCCGGTCATAGCATCAGGGTATATCTCGTTATGCTCCAGGTACCACTCTATGCGAGTCAGTATCATCCTCTCCATCACATTTCCAAAACAGCTGGCAAGCGCGATGGGTCGATAGGAGGCCAAGTCTAGAGGAGATTTACCTGGTTTGAACCGGGGGACAAGTCGGCTGGACTTCCACGAAGGAGGAACCAATCCGTTACACCACGAGTCGTTGTATACCGCTAGGAGGGCGCGCCGAGCTGCTTGTCCGAGGTTACAAAGGGCCATGTAGGTGACGCCATCAGGTCCTGGTGATGACGAACGCTTGCATGCTGCCAAAGCTGCCTGAAGCTCCTCTGCAGAGAACATGTTGTCCATCCGGGAATCTCTGGACATCGGCGCGTTTCCTAGGTTACTCAGGGTGCTCCTGGACCTCTTATTGGCAACTCTGGCGCAGAAGTCTTCTGCCACATCAATTTCGCGTCGACTTTGGTGGAGAGCAAGGCATTTGAAAGGGCGGTGCTGTTGTGGCAATGTTCGTAAGCCGCGGACTATTCTCCATATTTGCGATAGGGGTTTGTGGGGATCAAGCGACTAGCACAATTACATACTAGCTTGTTCTTTACAAACTGCGGCTCTATTTTCTCGTAAGTGACACTGCATGAGAGCTATATATAGCATGTTTTCTTTTGAGGCCCCTTTTTGGAAAGAATATTCCATGCGGATATTCGTGTAATTGAGATTGGCTGCGCATTCACAGTCAAGTCACTAATTTTATGAGCTCTACAACCCGATACAGCCCAAAAGCACTTAGAAAATAACACTCTACATGCAGTGAGCATTGGTAGAAGTGGTATCCCGTGGCGCGAACAAGCGCTTGTTTTCGAAGGTCTATCGAGGTATACAGCTTAACAGGAGCAACCGCAGCACTTTTGCGTTAAGCATAGGCATTCATCACATGAATCGTCATATAGCAAGACAACGCCGTAATCAATACCGGTGTCACGCGGTAGTTTTGGTCGCAATCAGGGCCGATCCGGATTAGGCTCGATCCGGATCAAGTGCTGCTACACGGTAACTTTAATAGCGTTAGGGTTTCGAGACCATCGCGATCAGGGGCGTAGGCAGAAATGTCTTTTGGGGGGGAGGGGAGACCACTTTGATCTGAAGTGGGGGCCAGGCAGGCAGATTGTGGTCGAGTGTCTTTTGTGCTGTGTGTGCCACGGCAAAAAAAAAAATCAGGGGGGGTGGCACGGGCCCGGTGCCCCCCCCCCCTTTCCGCGCCACTGATCGCGATATGCTCATCGACATCTGGCTTCCGATTGTGATTTGATTTACGCTTTCGCTAAACTCGATCCGGATTAGTTTGTACCGTAGAGTACGATGATTGTTGATCGCGATCAAGAAAATCGATCGGGATTGACTCTGATCGCGATAAAAAGTGCCCGTGTGACGCCGGTACAAGAGATATCTAGTTTCTTAATTCGAACGGACAGCGCGTATTAGTGCAAACGTGACTAACGAGCCATTTCGGCCGCACCCTGCTGGATACGGCTCACTTTCGCAATCATGATGTTCTTGATTTTATGTGGCGCGCTGCTTGTTTTTTTTTTTCTTTCGCCGGACCGTTGTGTCAATATTTTGTGTGTGAATCCCCTCTCCTAGAAAAAAAAATCCTCATTTCGCAACCAGCACCAGTAAGGTGATTCGTTAGTTTTTTTTCACCCAAACATTCACGTTAAGCAGATCGTAACAATCAGGACAAGCGCGATCGAGAAGCTGTATCATCGCGCATAATTGTTCGCAGCGGAAAGAGATGCTGTAGTTGTGCATTGCAGACGCCATCACGTCTACTTCGCGGTATCAGAAAAAGTGCATTACCATTTGTGTGCTGGTTTTTGAAGTTATAGGCGCAACAGCACGGCACAGCGACAGCACAAAGTGCAAAAACAATGCGTGCGCAACGTCGCTATGCGGAGCCGCGGCGAAAAATGGCACGAGCGAAAAAGAAAATACCAGCAAACCGTAAGATCCAAGCGTTCTAAGGGCAACCAGGGGAGTGAAACTTCCTATAGACCCTTTTCGAAAAAGGGCGACCCTAGCGCCGCGCACGCAAACTACAGTCCGTCGCCATTGTGAGGGCACCGCAGCAGACGACGCAGGCTTCGGCAACGTGCCAGTGCGTGACCTTTCAGCACCGCCGAATCGTGAACTGTCATCAACGTTTTTCGTACAGACGCGTGCTGCAATGTGCAGACGTGCTGCGTTCCCATGTGCCACCATCGAGGATATCGCGACGAGAATAGCGATAAGGTACGCGATAAAACGTGAACAACAAACGCACGTGCTCTCTCTCCGTACGTGATTTCAACGGACGTGCGGAAGGCCGCCGTTTTGTAAACGCGCTACAGAAACGGACGTGCTTATTTCACAGCGCCATGTGTAGCATTGCTTTTACGATGAATAGTCTTCTCCCGAGTGCCTCCATGCGGTGAATTTCGATAGATTGTTTGTGCAGAAATACTGCGAGGGTTCGTAAGGCCAGCCAGAAAAATAAAAATCAAGTTGCGTACCGTTCATTTAGTAGTGAGAGTACTCGCATATCGTAAGCCACGTGTCAACATTTTTTAGTACATACAAACGGGTGTATGCAGAATTTTTTTCTGGGGTGGGGGGACCACCTTGACCTGAAGTGGGGCCGGGCAGGCAGATGTGAGCGATGTCATTTTATGCTCTGGGTGCCATGGCAAAACATTTCGGGGGCGGGGGGCACGGGCCCGGTGTTCCCCCCGCCCCCGCACCCCCCCCCCCTTCCCTGGCTACGCCACTGCATACACATAAACCCAACCGCGGCGTCCGGAAAATAGTTGCGTGGTGTGGCTTGCGGCAGACAGGATTTTCGCCGGTTGCGATCGCATAGTTTCGCGACAGTGACGTCCTTCCTTTCCTTCGGTGAGAAGTGTGTAGCTTCGGCGAGCCTTTTTCTCCCGGTCCGGGCACGCGCGCGAGTTGGCTGTGGTCACGGTCCCGCAACCGCGGCAGTCGAGCCAAACTGCTCGTCCACCCCGTTGAAGGGTACAAAATGTTGCTCATTGTGCATCGGAAGCACCTCAGTAAGACCAACGGAGAGTACTAGAGCTCGTTCAAGCACGCAAACGGTGAGATTTCAGCGTATGACACGGAGAACTAGCCGCCAACACCACATCACAGCACTCACGCATTTGACGGCTCGCTTCCCATGCCCTCCTAGAACACTTTACCCTCACGATGGCGCTGACTATCCCACGCTCCTTTGCGAAGCGAAACTGACGAAAAGCCCGCCGTCAGTGGCGTATTTATGAAAAGGGACAGGCTTTGAAGTGAGGGAAGCGCAGAGCAAAATGAGATTCGAAGAGAGGCTGAGGAAAATGAAGAAGAGTAGATGGGCAGAGAGGTTTTCAGGTTTTTGTATAGAAAAAGCGTTGACACGCAGTGGAGAAAAAGAACTAGGAGGCTCACCAGTAAATATACGGCTGGCAGTGCGGGCGATATGGCAACAAGGAGCATTAAGTGGAAGGTCAGAGAGGCGGAGAAGACTTATTGGATGACAGCGATGGAAAAGAAGCCGGCTCTGAGTAACTACCGAAAAGGAAAAAACGAAATAAGGAGGGAAAGGTTTTATGATAATTCAAGGGAGCGCTTTACTGTTTGAAGCAAGGTCGGGCTGCCTGAGAACGCGTAGTTATAAAGCGAGATTCAGTAACGAAGAAGAACTATGTACATGCTGCGGGGAACTAAGGAAACGATGGAACATGTACTGATTGAATGTGGCGATATTCACCCAGGTATACGTGTGGGCACGAGTCTACATGAAGCCTTGGGTTTTAGGGACAACAATGGAAAGCTGAACACGCCCGCGATAGAAATAAGTAAGAGACGGTTAGAGTATTGGTGGCAGAAAAGTAGAGATAAAGTACAAAAATAAATAATTGGGGGGAAAAAGGTTATTCTGCCTTAAGAGGCAGAGAGATGGACTGTGAATTTATATTTTTTGTTATAATAACCTTTTAATCATGTAGATAAGGCATTAGGACAACATGAAACAAGGAAGTTTTTTTTCTTTTTTATTCTTTTTTTATCCTTCGAGCCTGTGGCAGACATGTCACCGCCCCGTTATAAGGGGACGCTCATAGCATCCATCCATCCATCCATCTATACCTTCCATGGAACGCGATATTCGCTCGCAGCGCCAGACGAACACCTGGTGTTTGGGGCGGTGCTAAAACATGGCGGCGCATTGCAGACACGCCTGGGGGACGCCATCTTGATGAGGACTGAGGATCCGAGTGGCGGGGGGAGCGATTTAGCGCCAAATTCAATTGGGATGCACCAGCAAGCCAAATTGAGCGAGTGGCAGGTATTCAGATGGCGAGCGCGTGACCGTCTTCCTGTTGCGCAACCAGCCACATGATCAAAACGACAATCGTTGCGTTCTGATTGATGATGATTTGACCATCCACCTAATTTCGCACCACTTATTCTAAGTAAGACTGTGTTTTAGGGGCGAAGCTCCTTAAGGCGGCACCCGTTCGTCCCTCGTCGTGCTCGTAGTAGTGAGTAACAAGTCTTACCCTTTGACCTCCAAGGTGGTGCCGGTGGGAGATTTCTCCTGTGCGTTGTTGAACAATAAAAAATTCGCAGCGTGCGCGTTAACTAAAAGCCGAATTCTTCTGTCTCTGTAGAAGTGTAAGTGTTAGCTAAAAGCCGACTTCTTCTGTCTCTCATTCCCATTAGCAGCCATTGTTTACCTCCAAGGTAGTGTCTGGTGAGATTTCTCCTGTGCGTGATTAAACAATAAAAATTTTGTTCAAAACGCCGTTGATTGATGAAATAAACCAACGAAAGACGCCAGATGTTTTGTAAAAACAAAACGAAAGAACGCCAGATGTTTCTAAAGCAAACGAAAAAGACGCCAGCTGCTTAACGAAAGACGCAAGGTGTTTTCTAAAGCAATGGTTTTCTAAACAATGAAAATTCACAGCGTACATGTAAATTAAAGTGAGCTGCAAGTCGTCATAACTCATCGAACCTTTAGTATAAACGCGCCCGATCTCACGTCGGTGATGATGTACTGGGCAGAATTCACGGAAGATTCACGGTTTACCGATGAACCTCCGCAGCTTCGCCCACTCATCATCATTCACTCCGTGGATATGCTGTGATTTTTGTTTACGTGTACACATAAATTAGACAGAATAAAGAGCTAGCTTGTTTGAATCTTTTATTGCCTAAGCGTACCATTCATACAGTAAAAAACACAACACAAAACAAAGCAGACAATCAGAATGTAATAAATAAATTACGCACGTGTATGCTCAATTAAATTACACAGCTACTGCTGCAACCGTATCCTGATATGCCGTGCAAGCGTAGAAAACAAAACGAGCAGCATGCAGATCGTACCTTTCGCCCGCCGCGGATCCGAAAGAATTTTATGCCGGTATGGCGTGAAGAATTTTGACACCGCTCAGCACAGCACGATTTGTGATAACGGCGCGAATACATTCATGCGTCTGTTTCGCTCAAGCTTGCAAGGGTTTTGCCACTTTCGCTGAAACAACCTTACAGTGGTAAAAGCGGCCTTTGGGACACCGTAGGCCGCAGCATACACGGGCGCGTGAGAAGAAACGCCCCTTCTTCGCCGTGAGAGATAACACGGTGCAGTTCCCGTTTTCCACTCCGGGTGGCGCTCGTATTTTCGCAATTCTGAACTGCAACCTTTCCGTTCACTTGCGTATTAAAAACACCGGAGTTAATAAGTAAATGGTAATAAATATAAAATGGAACACGAACGTTCATTTATGCTCGTAGGTATAGTACAGCCCCCAAACATTAGGATCGCTGCGGTCACGGGACAGAAAAACCGCGAAGTTTCACCCCCCTGGGGCAACCGCGAAGGAGACCAATCGTCGCGCAGAAAAAGCGGCGGAGAACGGGATGACGCGAAAGTGGCAAGGAGGGAGAGGAGAACGCGCGCGCGGCGGCGAGTACAATGAATATAGCGGTACTTTCCCAAGATCAAGGGGCTTTGTCCCTGCGTAGCTCTCAGCGCGCTCGCTCGTACGAGAGGAGAGAGAAAGCGCTTGAAGCGTGCGACAAATCCCTGTGACTTCGCACGTACTTGAGGGATTCTAAAAATGTTTGCGGCAGTCGATTCGCGAGGCAATAAGCTCTTTTAGAGAAGCCATTAGACGATTACTAGGGAAGATGTTGCAAGGCCCCTTTAATGTGCTCCCCCAAGTGTGCGCGTCATTCTCTCTTCTATTCTATCTCTTTATCCCTTCCCTTAGTGCAGGGTAGCAAACCGGACATCTGGCTCACCTGGCTGCCTTTCCTTGCTCCTTTTCTCTCCAGGGTAAACTTCCATCCCCATTTACAGCCAAATATCTGATGGCATCTGCGAAGAATGAGCGCGTTTACAGGTGTTTGTCGCACGACTTAGCTCTTTCTCTCTGCCCTCGTCCCGATGAGTGCCCTGGAAGCACACGGGGGATGGCTTGTGCGTCTCGAGTTGCTGCCTCCCCGTGACGTCCCACTGTTCACGTCACAGCGACACCACCCCCTCGATATCGAAAGCGGGTGGTGTTTTTTTAAAGGTATAGCGGTATTAAAAATATATTCAATGCATTTGCAGTCATCCCGATTCTCTTTAGGGTTGTCGTCACCACTGTTTTATTTAGACCAACCATCGAAGATATTTAAATTCGTCTCAATACTTCTTTAAAGGTCACGCCTTTTTTAGACGCAAGAAAATGGTGCCGGTAACCATTCCTACGCGGATAATGCCAACGGTAAACGAAGTTTCCATTATAATTCGATTTAAGTCATGATTTGATAATGTCAAATAAACCGCGGAGCAGGGATACTATTTGGTGTTACTGCTGATTTCGATAGCAGTTTATCGCTGTTCGCTCTGGTTTCAGTGCTGCGCCCCCTCCCCTCTACCGTACCTCCTCCGAACGCAGTGCAAAGCCAAGGCATAAGTGCCCCCTCCCCCCTCTGTCCTCTGTGCGCACGCCTATCTTGATTGATCTCGTTCGATAAATATGCTAGCGCCTCTTGATTACCGCGTAGTTTTTTCCCGAAAGCTTGTATGTATGCCATTAGAGCGGCTGTCGCGGTGCACTGACATGCACCGGTGTCCACACTTGCAACTTAGCGTTTACATGACCAAGCCGGTACGGTGGCGCCACCTAGCGAAAGGTGAATGCGTTAAAAAAAGTGAAAAGAACAAAACCGAGAATGTTTGCCTGTATCCCCGCACGCAGTATTATTACTCCTTTTTTAGTGAAAATAAAAGTAAATAAATATGAACTAAACACCAAAAGCGAAAATTTTCATGTTGCAGACTTGTTTCACCGATCTTCTAGATAGGCCTAGGGCTTTTGAAATGGGAAGCGATCTCAAAAACTACGCTAAGTTTGCGTATACCGTGTCGTCGAAGCTACTGAAGGCAAGCGAAGCCATTTCCCACAGTCGTTTGCTACGAAAGTAGTGGATCCGCGTCCACATCAACGCTAAATTGAGTTCGAAGCGGGCGTCGAAAACCGCCGCCATGTTTTACCTACACTACGTTAACCACGCAAACACGCTAACGCTAAATCTTAAAAATAGCGTGCGTTCGGTAAACGCTACGGTCACGTACGGTACGGCGAATGCGCATTTCGGTCCCACTACGGTAAGCCCGCTATTCCGTTAAGCCCGCTAAACTATAACTGTCTATTGTTATTGCAGAAACATCGGGCATTCTACTTCCAATGTAAATGCCTTGCAGCGGCATAATTACGAATGAGTTGCCTTTTTAATCTTTTTTTTCCCTCAAGAACACTAAGCGAAAACAAACCTGTCCATGACCGTGGTTGCACGAAGCGTCACAAGACGTCGACACCATCGTCCGGTGACCCGGTAATGCTAGACCACCTTGCGTATAGATTTCTTGCATGACGTCGCTGAAACAGCCGCGTTGGAGCACCAACATGGTGGGACGTGAACTTTGTGACGGCACGTTAGTGTTTCTCAGTACATGGCATGCTGGTTCCTTTGTTATTCATGCACAGAGGCCCAATACCGTTCCAGCGACGTCGTATCACGCTGAAGTAGGTTCATCGACGCCAGGGGCGCAGCCAGAAATTTTTTTCGGGGGAGGGGGGGTTCAACCATACTTTATCTATGCTTGTGAGTGCGTTTGTATGTGTGCGTGTATACACCTTTTCACAGGAGAGAAAAAACGCCGCCATGTTGGGCTGCGCGCGGGAGTACAAAGGCCGAGGTCACAGCGTCGGTAGTGCATTTTTGGGGTCACGCCTATTTAGCGCAGCCCAACAGAACTATGGCGGCGCCCAGGGAGCCGTCTGTGAAAAGGTCTATATGGCCACCATGTTGGTGCCATGTTGTGCGCCAATGACGTCACGTGCAAGCTATCATGCGCACCCTCCAGTGACCTGCTTTCGGTGTCTGACAAAAATCTGCAGATAGTAAAACCACGACTAAGGCCAGACGCGTCGCAGGCGCTGATGTCTGATTCGCGACGTCCTACGTAGAAAGAAAGAAAGAATCGTCGGGAACAGATGTTCCTCCAGCGATGAACCCTGGCAGCCTAGTCCCGGGCACCAGCAACAATTACCTTTGGTGTGAGATAGAAAAAACTCTATGAATATGTCCGGCGGTATTGAGCGGGGTGGGGCCACAAGCACCCAGGACAAAATTGTCACCTATTACATGCACAAGCCCTTTACGCAACCTTCAGAAACTGCGAAGAAAATTGGGGGACCTTTATGCTTCGCCTTTAACAGTTGAACGCGATAGCAAAATCCGGCCCCCAGTGCGCACTTCAACCACTAAGTGCATAATTATTAATGGTGTTGTTACACACACACGCACACAGACGCACACGCGCGCGCTATGTATCTATAGTAATGGTACAGGTTTTCTATCTAAAGCACTTCCCTCTGCTAGAGTCGAGACATATTTCTCACAATGCCTCACAGATGGCAGCACATTTTCTAATGTTTGCTGTTTGCTTGATCAACGCCTCCTTTAGAAAGGAGCATGGGCTCCGACATGGCGGGAACGCCGCGCGCCCGCCATCTCGGAGGCCATAAAAGAAGACGTTGGTTTGATATGTTTTCCTCTAGATGGACATAGTTGTCCATTTTTGGAGCTCTTTGAAAGTTCGCGTGTTTTTTTAGCGGCGATGGCTGCACTATCCCGGCTTTTTTCGAAGCATAGCGTCGCGCAAAAAACGTAGTTTGATGGCCCGCCAATGCGCCGACAAATCGCCGAATGGGCTCATTTTCGTCGTGACACCTGCCGAACAAAATGCGTTAAGGAGACTCCTTCCACTACATCGCATTTGTACTGTTTTTTTTTTTTCCCCCGAAGCAGTTGCAAGTAACATTGTAGCCTTGGGCAGGACACCTGCTTGCACGCAAACGGCCCGGGTTCGATCCTCAATGGGACTGAAGATTTTTATTTATTTTATTTCACCCTTCGCAATTTTTTGCTCACAAGCGTCGGTAGCGACGCCGACACCGGAATTTCTGCGACACGAGCTCTCTAACGCTATCGCGTTAAAAGTTCGAAAAGCAGTGCTCACGGCAGCGCTCACCATTTGTGCGGTCCAGACTAACCAGCTGCCTTCATACATTCTTGGTGCAGAGAGGCTACGAAACAGCAGGACAACAGGGAGGAACCACGACTGATGAAGGCTTGCAGCAGCCGTCATTTCGTCACCACGCACATGCCTGTATGTGCCTTAACGATGCGTCTATACACGAGCATACGTTCGAGATTGATTTGCTTCTGGGCCTGCGCGGTTGGCACAACAGTAATCTAGCGCTTCAACAGAAAATGATGACGCATGGCAGAACACGCCACATGACGAGCTATCACGGGGATCGTTGAAGGAACCGCAGTGAAAGAGTCATTCGCAATATGATACGGTGGCACGCAAGTGATAAAACCCTATGGCACCTGCGAGCGGTACGACCCTGCTTCTGGATAACCAGACAAACTCTGCCGTGTGCCGGGCACGATAGCTCACTCTCTTCAGCGCAGCGCGAACCCACGCGGCGGTGCATCGTCGCAGCGACAGCGCCTGACGAGAAAACAAAGACCCCAGACGCTCATCAGTAAAGGTATGCGCTCGCTATGGTTGGGGAGCTGGCCAATTTACAACATTGTTTTTAGGACGGTCGGTAGGGTGCAGTATGCCACGTTAGAAGAAAAACTTCACAGGAGTCAATCGCTCGCTCGTGTGAATGCTCAAGCCTAAAGGACCACTGGCTCAAAAATTTCGGTCTGGCCATTTTTTTTTTGTTGCAATATGTCGTCGGAGGGCCTGTTAGTGATAGCACGGCACATCGCTTGCTGCAGCGTGTCATATATAATTAATTACAGGCTCTTTATTACGAACTAGACTAATGTTCTGTTTGGGAGAGCACCGAGACCGACAAGCCACCGGGGGCAACTAACACCACCTAGCGTGCGCAACGTGTTAAGCTAACTCAACTCGACCGCGTGAGCACACAGAACTGTGACGCACTTCCGCGCTGCCCGCATCGCCCGCGCGCGTTTTTTCGCCTGCCGCACGTGATGTCATTATGCTGAAATCAGTGTTGGCGGTAACGCATTACACGTAACGGCGTTACCGGTAACGCGTTACATTTTGGAAACTTAGTAACGCACTCGTTCCTATTTAGGAACTATAGCGGGTAACGTACTTACGTTAAAATTTTTCGGTAACGTGAGGCGTCACGTTACACGTTACTTTTTCTCAATTATCCCGGAAGTTCTACACAAAATTCCCTCGTCTCATAGGCGCCACTAATGCAGCGAGCCCCAACGTTCTATTGTCGCAGCGGCGTACTCATGCCGGCCCGCCAGGCGCTAAGAATAGACCGTTCGGCGAGTTGGTAATTCATGATGAATGAAAATAGCGAGAAAAAACGTAGGACGAGACGAAAAGGGCTACAGCACATGCGCTTGTGCTGTAGCCTTCTTCGTCTCGCCCTACGTTTTTTCGCGCTATTTTCATTCATAAATCGTTAAGAGTACCATCCACTGCATCCTTCGAGTGCCTATTTAGAATAGGTGCGGACGTATTCATTAAGAAGACAGGCAATCAGTCTGATGACAGCTTTTAAACGCAGCTCTTGCTTTATTTCTACAAGAAGCTGTAGTTATTAGAAAATTCCTTGTAATAATCTAGCGATGCTTATCAACCTTGTTTTCAAAATTAAATTTGCTTTTTTTATCGGTAACTGCGGGTACACGTTTCTATAGTTACCCAATGTTTCAGTGAACGAGGCTGACCTTGAACACCTTCACATAAACGCTCGCAATTTTTGAGGCAAGCATACAGATTTTTCAAGCGGAAAAATGCATATGCACGCAAATCTTTCTCCCCCAAAACTAAGACATATAAGCATTTCTTTATGACTCTTTGATCATCTGTCTTGTTAGTAGAAGCGCACCGTCAGACTGTAAATTTGTTGATAGTTGTGGTGTTTTCTTTAAGCAGAGCGTTGACGATTAATCTAATTTTGTGTTTAACGTCACTGAGATAATGGATTTACCATGTGCACAGAGTTAGCAGCCATCACATCTAACTGTACATGCGACTTTGGTCACTCCATTGTTGCCAAGCACTGGCATTGCCGGAAGGGGGGGGGGTGGAGGGAGAGGTTGGGGGGTTCAACTCTTCTCCCGCCATCCCCCACCCGAAATATTTCAATTTCCTCTGTGTATATGTACATGCACACATACAAACTCACGCACAATCATATACATAAAGTATGGCTTAACGCCCCCTACCCCACCCCGAAAAAATTTCTGACTACGCTACTGTTGCCATGGTACGACATTTGTGCAACCTATTCTCGTGAAATCGATACTTCGCCAAAAATTGTCGTTTGTGATAGAAGTTTGTGTGAATGATAAATATCAGCTTTGTAAAACTGTTATTTGGGGTTCCTGCAGTGAAAATGTGGTGAATAAAATTTGTGACCTTAGAGCAACGGAAGAAGTAACGTCCGTTATTTTTTCGGGGTAACTGTAACGATAACGCGTTACTTTTTTTAAGAGGTAACGTAGGGCGGTAACGCGCTCCTTTTCTGTTAGCGTAACGAGTAACGTATTTAGTTACTTTTTTTGGTAACGCCTACAACACTGGCTCGAATGTTTACAAATATCAACCATGCTAGAACTTTGCAAGGCTGCAGTTTCGAGACTAACAAAAACTTTCGAGAACTTTCGAAAGTAAACAAAAACACGTGATGTACAGATGTGCACATTGATGGATGGTACACAATAAATGCGGTGTACATGATACATCTCGAATTCCACGCAGGGTGCCATCCACTTAACGACCTTTGTTGTGTCTATAATGCTAGACAAAGCTCCATCAATTGAACTACCCAGAGTGACAAGCTATCTTTTCTTGCCTTTTTCACGTTTAGTTTTCATCGGCCCTGCAACCTAAAGAAGTCAGGCTCCCTCAGGACGTGTTTTCCCGGCAGCAAGGCCGGGTACGAGGACTTCAGCGATTGCAGATAAAAAGGTCACATCCCCGTTTCCATTCATCGGTTCACGAGAACGGCGTTTTACAAAGCCCGCTTTACGGAAGATTATATTCACGACTAATGGAGCCTGCAAATTTCCGTTGAACGCTGCAGTAATTTCACATGTTCTACAAACTTTCGCTTCTCTTGGTACCTGATTTGTGCTGGCACGGCATAAAGTTTAAAACTTAAAGCAAACAACTTCACTGTGACGTCAACATGGCCGACGCAGGTACTAATGAGCTTGACACTAAGGATAGTGACGTCAAGGAGTTTTTCCAAAAAGGTCAAGAAGAGTACATAGCGGAGCGGAGTCCAGGTCGCTTCACGAACATGAAAGACGGAGCTGACCTCAAGTACAAAAGATTTCAGAGAAGAACGCTACAGTTCTCCGGCAAATACTGAGCAAAGGACCACCCGTGAAGACGCTTACTCTATGCGATATCACTCTGGGTGCGTTCAAGGCTGCTTTCGATGAACTTGACGTACGCCCTTCGCTGAAAAGAGTCTTCCTCCATATTGACTGCGAAGGCAAGGACTTGGGCACGAATCTCTCGCTGCCGTTTAGAGGCCTGCACATTTTCGAGTTGAGCTGCGAAAACACTGGGGACGGATTCGCGAACGATGTTGCGAGCTACATCCGACAGAACAAGTCGTTGATGTCTATGGTCATCCGGGATAACTGCGGAGGCGACGAAGGTGCCGCAGCTCTCATCGAGGCCCTAAGGGTAAACGACACCCTCAAAAAGTTCGCATTAGCCGACTTGGAGTTATCTTCCGACGTATTAATCGGCTTCGCGAATATGCTCGCGTCTACTCAACGCTAGAGATCGTCAAATTAAGGTACGTGTGTCCCGTGGAAAAGGAGAAAGTGTGGTCTCTGTTGACTATGAAACTCCATGCCGGTGTCTTCAAGCGGGCTTGACGTCGTGTGGCCCGAGGAGCTTCTACCGGAGCTCAACGGGCTCATCTCCAGACAAGCATGCTGCCCCGTGTTGTGCGTCAGCGTCGCTTCCTCGGTGAACGAGAGAGTTCTTCGGGAGTTCTCTGACGCCTTGGTCGGAGACACGACACTTCGTGACCTTACGGTTCACTCGAACAAGGCAATAGTCCGATGCTCTTGAAGAGGATTCTACGCAAACGCGGGCGGCAACGCTTTTGAGGAGCGCAAGAGAACACTCAGGGAAATATGGAGCAACATGGGCGTAAACGACGGTAAAGACAACCACCTCATCGCATCCTCAATGCCTTGAAGAAGAACTGTTCGATCAAGAAGTTCACTATGCGGGTCGAGATGGTGACACCCGAAATAGCGATGTCCATCTCGGAGTTGCTTACGAAGAACAACACCTTGAATGCGATTCACGTCAACAATTTCTGGGAAATCTCGCCCAATGAGCAAGAAACCATTCGGGTGCTTGAAGACTACTACACCCTGACTCGCTTCGTTGTTAAACTGGGACACCGATGAGCCCGGCGTTATGTTGCAAGATCATTGCTTTTGAAAGAGGAACATTCGACTCCGAACCAAGGTTGCCAAATTCGTGATTTCTGATGCTGAGGCCACGATGCGGAAGGCGCTGATGCTTTCAGAAAACTGCACACCACAAGTGATGGTCTCGTGGAGAAGGTTCAGGAGCTCACCGGGAAGACAACAGAGGCGTCTCTACAGAAATTATCAGCTTAAGCTCGCTTAAGGGAGAGATCACGGAAATAAAGATGCACTTAACTCGGACTCGTTTTGACAAAATACGACATATTTTGTAGAGCCTGAATGCCACTAAATCCGACAAAATGGTGGTGGTTCTCTGACCCCCCCCCCCCCCCCTTAAAAAGTGATCATCAAGGAATGTACACCAATACATACATTACATTCGCACACAACAAAGCAATAACGGTTCTGTGCTGGGATTCCCAACTTGATCAATGTGTGGTCCGGCCTCTTGATGAAAGTAGTGACACACGAAAAATAATAGATGGCAACGTGAATGTCTTTTCTATGTGGGAGAGAGATTCTTTATCAGATAAACAGATCTTTTTCCGGCGTATGTATGATCGCTAGCATGCTACTCTGTCGGCTATGGAGAATGTGATTAAGAGGATGAAGAAATATTAAAAAAAACGCCAGGCCTGCGCGGTAAAGCGCCGCAAAGTCACAGCGAAAAGCTGCAAGAGTCAGGAATTTCTAGATCCCGTTATAAACTCTCTTGTGGCTACTAATACAAAGTACACTAGCAAAGTACCCACTATGCCAGAAATAATAATTTTTGTGAAGTTGGGAAGCACACACCACGACATTATTCATCCTTCTCTGGAGACGCGAGGTATACCATCTGTAAAGCATTATGTGCACTTTGCTGATGCGGACGGTTGATGACGATGAAGAATTATGGCTGAGGCCTTTGTAATGGGGTGTTGAAGCTTTAAACGACCCTAGTTACGTAATTCGCATTGTGGACGCCCGGTCGTTATTTAACTGCCCGACCATGCTTTATAACATACGTAACGTGAGAAAGAGATAGAGAGGGAATACCTTTATTGAGACCTTGAGGAAATTCATGATGGAGACCTCATGGGCTTCCTGGCAACCAATAGAAGCGCACTTGCGAGTAACCCCCTACGCTATAAATCATAATAATTTTTTGTGAAGTCGGGAAGCAATCACTATGCAATTTTTCGTCATTCTGCGGAGAACTGTGGTACCCGCTAACACCTGTAAGGCATAATATGCACTTTGCTGATGCTGTGGCTGCTGACGATTAAGAATTATGGCAGGGGCCTTTGTAGTGGGTTTGAGGCATTCACCAGCCCCCTCGTTGCGCAAATCGCATTGTGTGACGCCAGCTTGCAGAATTCGCGTTGTGTACCGCCTTGTTGTATTTACTCTTCTACCACACTACATACATATGTTATGTGGTTCCTTCCCGACATGAAGCTTGTATAGGGTCTTTTGCTTAGCAGTTTCAAGCCCGGCATGGCTATGAGGTAGGAACTGGGCTCCCACGCAGAGGGCCCAGGTTCGAACCTCGTTCCATCCTTGAATGTTTTTCTTATTTAGTTTTCTAGATGCGAAGTATCTTATGGCGGAGTTCAATCCGGTGGGGTGGTGTGCGGCGTGACCACCCTTACTGCGCATGCGCATACCCTCTCCACACCCCCTCACCACTTACCCTCTCCCCTTTCCCCCTCTCCCATTCCCCTCTCCAATTCTCCTCTCCCCTTTCCCTTCTCCACTCTTCCTCTGAACACGGGCTAGACATGCCGAATTCTCTCCTGCGCAACGCCGCGATGAGCACCAGCGCATGCGCGTCCCCTCCCCCTCTCTCTCCTCTCCCACGCTGCCCCCTTCGCACGCCTGCCGACTGCGTTCACCGCTCACTCTGTGAGAATTAACGGCCAGGCTAGAGGGAAGACAGACGCGCGTAGCGTTCCTCTTCGCGTTCCACGACGCGAGGTCGGTAGCATGCCCAAAGAACGCCAACGGAACGCGATCGTGCAAGGATCCGGCTTCGCATCGCCTCATGGTACCCTTCAGCGGGAAATGGTGTAATTTTTCTTTCTTATTTCGAGCGGATAGTGGTTACGGACCCCGCGGCGGCGGACAACTACGGCGCCAAAAACGGCCTCCTTGTGATCTCATAAGAGCTTCGCTGTAAAAGGTAAATAATATTAACAATACAAGATGCGCTAGTGAACCTGACCGAGAGAACGAGAGAGAAACGTAGCGGAAACACAGGGAGTTAACCAGGGGAAATCTCCGGTTGGCTACCTGTACTGGGCAAAGGGATAGGGAGTACGAAAGAGTGAAAGCGAAAAAGAGAGTCTGTAACTACACTACAAAGCCATCACAATAGCGCTGTCTAAAAAGCAACACATAACCACCCTAACATAACGTAGTCGTTCAGTCCTGTTCCCCTAAGAAACCGCACCAACGCCCTCATAGGGAACCCAAGCTCAAGTTTGCGGCGCGACGACAGCGCCGCGCCAGCCGCGCTGCGCTCGTCGGAAAACACTGAACCGTCGCGCGGCCGACTCAGCCCCTTTCACGGTAGCGGTAGCGCACGTGCGCTCGCGTTCTTCTCTCGGTGCGGGGTAACTGTGGGCCCGCAGCTCGGCACGGTTGAACCGAGAGGCTTGCTGTGCGAAGCTGCGCATTTCCACGATGGCAGAAGCGACCCCGCGGAAGCGCAAGCGTGGTCCGAAGTATTGCGGTTTAGTGGCCAGCCACAACAGTGCAGACAAGGCACACGATTCACGTGTTAAACTGTATCGATTCCCGGGCGTGTCGCACGAGAAATAAAGGCGGCAAGCGTGGATAGCTGACAGCGCTGTCTCGCCTTCTATTTTGGCTGTCTGAGTTCATTGCTTTCGTTCGTTCCGACTACCTGAATCGGTAAGTAACGGGGCGCATGCACGCAGCGACTACAGTAATGATTACTCGCTGTCTTCTCGCATTGTTAAAGTCCAGTTACGGTTGTAGGTGAAGCAACTTTGTGTTTTGATTCCCCGTGCTCTTGAGACCTACCCGTCGTTGTTGAACGTTCACATTCGCGTTATACCGTTAGCGTTGCGCGGTTGGTTGAATTCAACTGAACTCCGCACATTGTCAGAAGTTCGGCGCCTGCATTTCACGCGTCGGGAAGGCTGCTTATCACGCCGGAACGGACGTCTGTGCATTTTCAGCAAGCTTTGACATCGTTCTGCAGGTTTGCTTTGTTTTTGTCACTTTATTTGGGTGATATATATTTGAGCCGCTAAATATAACTGGCACTTCATACATGCTTTGCAATTGCAACCTTGAATTAACCACCTTCTGACTTTGTGCGATTTTCTAGCCGCGTTCACGCAACAGTTTTTATACGCCTGTCCAGTCGGTATCATAAAAAGAGACTGCAAGCATGACGCGAGAGCCGAAAAAACGAGGCGAGCAGTTCATCTTGCTTCACAGTGGTTGAAGCTCAGCTAGCTGCCTCGCGTCTTAATCGGCGGGTGATTCTCCAGCGGCACGGAGGACTTGACTCTAACCTTCTCAGGAAGCAGTGCCATGGCCGTATAATCTTTTTTTCGCACGCCGCAAACGTCTGTTCACGAAAGTACACGGCAGCTACTGTAAGCATGCCATATCAAAACAACAATCATATGATTCGTAGTCCACGCCGCAGAACATCAATAGCGTGTACGGCTTTATTTCGGAGTGCATGTGGACCATTATTCATATTTAACGTGACAGAATGAGACTTACCTCGAGGTATACGTCCTACACGGTGTAATCGCGACTTGGGAAATGCATTTCGCTTTGAGTCGGGCGTGGTTGTCGTCGATCGTCGGCTCTTCACCGTTAACGTGATTGACGAGCTTTCCTCATTTTATCAAGTTCGCTTTGCGGAAGTGCCAGTCAAGCTTGAAGATCCTTTTGAAGCCGCACTCCACGCGGTACATTGTGAGACGCAGCAAGTGCACCGCGAGAGCTCTGCACGTGCACGGAAGCGAGCGGCAACGCGGTGGCGAGAAGGGAAAGCGCTCGCTGATCACGCCCCAGTTTCTCTTTTTCTGCCAGAGATGGCGCTGCCTGTCAAGAGCAGCAGCGCCGCTAAGCGTTGCTTGGGAAGCCTATAGCGGCTGGCGTTCGCGTCCGGGTAGGGAACCTGATACGAATATTTAGAACTGTGTGTTTGAAATATGGGTGTTCTAAAACACTGAATATTTGATGCGCGAACAGATGACGGAGTGTACTGAAAGAAGTGCTAATGCTGACAGCGGTGCTAAGCGCCCGTCCGAGACTGGAGTCATGTGAAGTGTAATACTCCAGAGAGAGAGAGAGAGAATAAGAATAAAAGAAAGGCGGGGAGGTTAACCAGGGCTGAGGTCGGTAGGCTACCCTGCACTGTGGAAGGGGGGAGGGAGAAGGAAAGTTAGAGAGGAGGAGAGAAAAGTCGTTCTTTCAGCCGACGTAAGAGTTTCGCGTTTGACATCACAAACGGCGAATCAGTCCGGTATCCTTGAGAAAACGCAACAGCGCTTTCGTTGCCTTTCGGAACTGTGATGGGCAGTCCCATGGTCCCAATATTTTCGCGACAGTGAAAGCGCTTCCGTCCATTTGATTTAGTGCAGTGCTGAGGTGAAGCCTCTCGTTTGCGTACGTCGGGCAGTAACACAGAAGGTGCTCAATAGTTTCCTCAACGGTACAGTCGTTGCACTCGGCGTTGTCGGCCATCTCTATCTTAAATGAGTAGGCGTTACTGTTACTATGTGCTGTGCGCACTACATGTAGTTGGATATTGTTGGGAAACAGGTGTCTCAGCTTGCGACTGCTTCTGCGCAGAGCTGATAGACGGAGCGATCAAGGCGAAGGTGAGTTAAGGCAAATTTATATACATATATACAGAGGCGTTACATATTCGGCGCTGGGGCCGACAGCTTATTGGGCTCGCACTGCGGTGCGACGACGACCCGGGATTTCTTCGTTCGCTGTCTCGCTTTGTCGCTCCGCGCAGCTTGGTTCTTTTGTAGCCCTGGCCGACCTCTTGCATCAGCCAGTAGTGCGAAGCCTCCAATCAGGAACCGCCGTTGGTCGCTGGCTCGAACCGGATCCGCGGGGGGAGAGGGCTTGCCGCACGTTGCGGGAGAGATTTCCGTCGGTTGCGTCAGGCGCAGCGCCGGAGTTGCCGGGGATTGCGTAAGGCTCCCGCCTCGTTGCATCAGCTGGTGTTGACGCTGGTTGCGTCAGCCGCATCGCCGGAGTTGCCGGGGATTGCGTAAGACTCCCGCCTCGTTACATCAGCGGGTGTTGACGCTGGTTGCGTCAGACGTTTTACCAGCTTGAATTCCTTGTCGAAGCAAGGAAGTTTGGGTTGGGAGACCTGGCATAACAATATATGTACGGTCGCCTTCTTTGATCATGTCTTTCGAGTGTTTCATTCAGAATAAGGGCTCGACTAACCTTGACCCCTTTCATTTCAGTGATATGTCCTATACATTTCAGTGATACGTTGACAGATATAGAGGCATTGCGAACTGATCTTTGTAAGAACGCGGTAAAATCCTTTGTTTGGTTGAATGAGCAGACCACGATAATTTTTTTTAGTATATGTGTAGTTTGATCACTGCTGTTTGAAACAACCTTTTTAAACGGCGCGCGATGCAACAATGGTTTTTCTAGGCACAGTCACGAGGAAATGCGCAATGTATGTATGGTGATTCAATACCTATAGACTCGGCCACCATTTCCGCAGCTGTGCATGAAAATATGCATGATCGCGTGCTACATTCAATGCCCATTAGTCGTATGAGAAAATAAGGAAAATTAGTAGAATATTTGCACAACACGTATCCAGAACACTTATAGCAATCCCAATTCATTCATGTTCTGTGAATTTTGAACCTCTCGATCGCTTCTTCATCTTCCACTGCTATGTTTACATGGCACGAGCACCTCGCATCTGACATACTTGATGACGTTTCAGTTACCACAGCAACGCTCACGAAGCGCGACCGTAAAACTTTACTCCACCCGTTTAGGAGTTCAGTTGCTCTTTGTCTGCGACAGTTTCTACGTAGAAAAAAAATTCGGCAGATCCCACTCACCGTGGGAATCGAGAGAGAGAGAGAGAGAGAAATGTTTTAATGTAAAGCTGCAGATGTTTGCCTGGCTATTCGCCTGACATGCTACTCCAGGTGCTCGTGGGAATCGATGTAATGCGAAGCAGCAAGCAAAGAGCTATACATCGCCGAGTTTTTCTTTGAGGCAAATGAAGGCATTCATGTCCCATCTAGTTCACGGTATAGAGCACGTTTGTCATGCATTCATGCATGTAGAGCCTTTAATATAATTAAACGCATATTCTGGTATATGCAATGCATAACCAGTCGTTTATGTTCGTCGAGCACTGATGTCATGCCATAGCACCTTTGTTGTGTATCCAGTTAACAAAACGGCCGGAAGCGCACCACAGACAGTGTCATGTGAATAATGCCGTACATGACATGCGTGTCATGATTGTCATGTTACCACCTGCCATTTCTATACATTCTACCGTCGCTTTACGCAATAACAATGTTCGTGTATGTCAAGCAAGCGAAACGGTCGCGAGCAGACCATGAGCGTGGAATGTAAATCATGCTGTACATGAAAGACGTGTCATGATTGTCATCTTACCACCTGTAATTTGTGCTCGTCATACGATCGCGTCGCGCTATACCAATGTTGGTGAATGTCAAGCTACCAAAACGGCCGCGAGCAGCCCATGAGCGTGGCATGTGAATCATGCCCTACACCACATGCATGTCATGGTTGTCATATGTTACCACCTGTCATTTATGTCCGTCGTACATTCACAGCATGCAATACCAATTTTGGTGTATATAAAGCTAGCGAAGCGACCGTGAGCAGCCCATGAGCTTGGCATCTAAATCATGCCCTACGCGACATGAATGGCATGATTTTCACGTTACCACCTGTGATTTATGTTCTTCATACAGTCACCTCATCGAAAACGATATTTGGTACATGTCAAGATAGCGAAACGGCCGCAAGCGCACCATGAGCGGGGTATGTATGTCATAGCCTACATGTCATGCATGTCATGGTTTTCATGTTACCACATGTAATTTATGTTCACCATACAGAAATGCTTCGTCGTACCAATTTTTGTTATATATCCATACAATTAAATGGCCGCGAGCGCCCCGAGACCATATGTCATCATGCTGTACATCACATGCGTGTCATTTTTTGCATGATACGACTTGTCACTTATGTTTTTCATACAATCTTCTAACGCCATACCAATTTTGGGATATATCATGTTAACGATACGGCCGCAGGAGCCCCAAGATTGTGGCATGTAAATCATGCGGATCATTAAATGCATGTTATGATTTCGATGTTATGACCCATCGCTTATGTTCATCATACAGTCATGTTGTGCCATACCTATTTTGGTATCCGTCCCTTTAACGAAGAGGTCAAGAGAGGACGATGTCGTAGATAGATAGATAGATAGATAGATAGATAGATAGATAGATAGATAGATAGATAGATAGATAGATAGATAGATAGATAGATAGATAGATAGATAGATAGATAGATAGATAGATAGATAGATAGATAGATAGATAGATAGATAGATAGATAGATAGATAGATAGATAGATAGATAGATAGATAGATAGATAGATAGATAGATAGATAGATAGATAGATAGATAGATAGATAGATAGATAGATAGATAGATAGATAGATAGATAGATAGATAGATAGAAGTTCGCTAAGAAATGCTTCGCATTTAAAAGCTTTATATTATTCAAGCGAAGCTTGTTACGAGTTACAGATTTTGGTACAGCGCACTGAAGGTGACGACGCCTTTTATCATGGAGCCACAGTCGGGCAATGAAAATGAGCCTGCTGTTTAGTCCCACTCGCTGAACACATCGGCCATGGACGTACGTGACGTATGCCGTCAGTGTCAAAAGTTTAGAGACCACACAAGAAAAAGCTGAATATTGCCGCAGCTTCGGCAGGCAGCCTCGAATTTAGATTTACGGCCTGTTCTAAAACGCACTAACTACGTCTACTGTGTTGTTCGAACGAATGTAAGTAGTCACAAATTGCCGAGGAATTCAGTTTTCCGTAGACCTAATAAAGTTGTTTAACTCAGTCACAGCTATTGGTCTCTAAACTTTTGACGTCGCCTGTACGCCCACCTAAATTGTAATGTGGTTAACCTGCGTGGCATTCTTAATCGAGGCTTTTGTAGATCACAGATTTCAGTGGCGGCGTCGTACGGGAATACCAGCGTACAGAAATGCGGACTTCCAAGGTACGCCGGTCAGACGCGCGTTTCTATGCGCCGTTTTGCAATGTTTGGTGCTCTCCCCACCGTGGCCGCTGTCGGCGATAAGCCGTTTCTGATATGGAAGCCTGCTCTGATCGAGGGCACCTATGATTTCACGTTGCTACATTTCATTGTTGCCTCGATATGAACGCGAGGGCGTCGTTGTTGCCTATATAACAACTGAATTGTTGCGCTGGTAAGCACGTGGTTGGAGGTCAGGCATGGCGAAAGGAAAAAGTTAGGAGACAGCATTGCGCAATGAGAGAGAAAGGAGTAGCATGTCAGGCGCGCATACGCCAAGATTAGTTGGCCCCATTCTTCCGGCAGTAGAGGGGCTCCTAATTTCTTTTTTGTTAGTACATCTTGTAACATTCTGCCACAGCCACTCGAGCGCTTGCGGCCCTCGGCGCTTCGACTGTGCCGCCCACAAAGTTTCGGGAATTAATTTTTTTTTGCGATCGGTAATCTCAGAATTGTACAATTAACCGCGGCGTAGATAATTGACGCACCTTTCCAATAATTGCCTATGGAGTGACTACATGCTTGAACAGCACGGGATAATAACCGCACAACGCTACTTGCGCTCCTAAGGCCTCTAAAGACTTATTTACGGATGGCTTTCGATGCTGCCATATCGAGCCGTTAACCTTACCGCTTTGCATCTTTAACAACAAAACGAGCAGGACTACAGTGGACACATGAAAACCCTTGGTTTGGCGCATATTCGACGTTTCCTGACCTTATCGATTCAAGTGGTGATATACACAAATAAGAAAATATTCGTTGAATAGCCCAAGGTGGCGCAGCTCATATGTCTTACGTAAAATCGCCTCTACAACTCAGGCCTAGTAAATATGTTTTTCCCAAAGCTTTAAGAGTCGTGTGTTAGCGCTCGCGATAGATAGAACGGTGAATGGAAGGAAAGTGTATTCGTCATTGTTACACGTGCTTGAAAATCCTTCACATTAACTTGGGGCTAAACAGTAACGAGGCCAGTGTTGGCGGTAACGCGTTACTTTATTCAGTAACTTAGTAACGTACTCATTACTATTGTATACCGCTATACGTGCAGAAGTTCGTTTGCTCCTGCATCGATTGTCAGCGCCGCAAAACTTCAACGCACCAGTCACCAGCACGTCTACAACCTTTACCTTGCCCTGACCAGCCGTTTGGGCGCGTTGGCATCGATTTGTATGGGCCACTTCCTCTGACGTCGGCTGGTAACCGCTGGGCCATCGTCGCTGTAGACCACCTTACGCGATACGCCGAAACTGCCGCCCTCCCAGCGGCTACAGCGCGCGATGTTGCCTCCTTCCTACTACACCGATTCATACTGCGTCACGGTCCACCCCAAGAGCTTCTCAGCGATCGAGGCCGTGTCTTCTTATCGGAAGTCGTGGAAGCCATTCTGAAAGAGTGCCATGCTGTTCACCTCAAAACTACTGCTTACCACCCGCAGACGAATGGCCTAACCGAACGCTTTAACCGCACGCTCGGCGACATGCTGTCAATGTACGTCGCCGCCGATCACACCAATTGGGATGCCATTCTGCAAAGGCAGAATCGAATCCCAATTGTGTGATCGGCGGCGTCACCTACGCCTACAATACCGCCCCTCAAAGCAAGACTGGTTTCTCACCATTTTTCTTATTGTACGGCAGGCACCCGTCGCACACAATCCTTCCATACAGTCCGGATCGATCTGAGTGTGCGCCTATTCCTGCCACAGCCAGACTTGCTCAGGACCTTTACTACGCAGGACCAAGAGCGGCAGAAGAGCATTCGCGGTGCCACCAACACTTCTACACCCACGTTCCTCCCTGGAGCGCTCTGTGGCTCTCGCTCCCTACCACTGAAACTGGCCTCTCTTCCAAACTACTGCCCAAATACGAAGGCCCCTACCGTGTCGTTGAACGCACATCCCCGGTCAACTACCTGACTGAACCCATTGAACCATCTTCGGACATGCGCCGTCGAGGGCGCGACATTGTCAACGTGGAGCGCCTCAAGCCTTACTATGACCCGCTCATAGTGACCAGCTGTTAGGTCGCCAGGCGGCTCCCTTTTCGTACCTGGGGTAATTGTAGAGAAGCATTGGAACTCTCTAATGGGTCGTCCTCTCGAGCGCCTTCTAGTGGGTCGCCCTCTTCGCCTCTTCTCGAAGAGCACGCCCCTCGTGCGAGTCTCCGAGTCTGTGCTCCGTCGTTGTGCATCGTCGCTGTAAATGCCACCGTCAATAAACGCCTCAACACTATTTAGAAACTGTAACGGATAACGTACTTACGTTAACATTTTTCGGTAGCCGGAAGTGTCACGTCACTCGTTACTGTTTTTTTTTTCAATTAACCCGGAAGTTTTACACAAAATTCCTTCGTCTCATAGGCGCCACTATTGCAGAGCTCGCCCCGACGTTCTATTGTCGCAGCGGCGTACTCGTGCCGGCTCGCCAGGCGTTAAGAATAGGCTGTTGGGCAAGCTGGTAATTCATGATGAATGAAAATAACGCGAAAGAAAACGTAGGACGAGACGAAGAAGCAGATGCGCTTGTGCTGTGGCCTTCTTCGTCTCGTCCTATACATTTTATCGCGCTATTTTCACTCATCAGGCGTTAAGAGTACCATCCAATGCGTCCCTCGAGTGCCTATTTAGTGTAGGTGCGGACGTATTCATTAAGAAGAGAGGCAATCTGTCCGATGGCAGCTTTGAAATGCAGTTGTTGCTTTATTTCTTCAAGAAGCTGTAGTTATTAGAAAATTCTTTTTGTAGTATTCTAGCGATGGTTATCAACTTTGTTTTCAAAATGAAATTTGCTTCATTGTGTTGGCAACTGCGGGTACACGTTTCGATAGTTACTCAATTTTTCAACGTACTAGGCTGACCTTCAAAACATTCACATAAAGATAAACGCTCGCAATTTTTCAGGCAAGTATACATATTTTTAAAGGGCAAAAACGCATATGTGAGCAAATCTTTTTTCTCCGCAACTAAGCCGTTTAAGAATTTCTTTGGCTATTTGATCATCTGTTTTGTCAGTAGAAGCGCACCTTCAGAATTACTGTAAATTTGTTGAGAGTTGCGGTGTTTTTTCAAGGAGAGTGTTGATGATAAAATATAATTTTGTGTTTAACGTCACACTGAGGAAATGGATTTACCGTGTTCCAAAGTGTTAGCAGCCATCACATGTAAATGCTGTGCAGGCGACTTTACGTCACTCCACTATTGCCAAGCACTGGCGTAGCCAGAGGGGGAGGAGGTTGGAGGTTCAACTTCCTCCCCGCTCCCCCGAAATCCTTCAATTTTCCATGTGTATATGCAGGCCCACATACAAACGCACATGCCCAACCATACATATAGTATGGCTTACCGACCCCCCCCCCCCCCCCCCCCCTAAAAAAATCCTGCCTACGCTATATACTGCTGCCATGGTACGTATTTGTGCAACCTATTCTAGTTAAACCCGTACTTCGCGCAAAAACTGTAGTTTGTGACAGAAGTTTTCTGTGAATTATAAATATCTGCTTTGTAAAACTGTTATTTGGGGTTCCTACAGTGAAAATGCGGTGAATAAAATTTCTGACCATAGAATAACGGCAGACGTAACGTCCGTTGGTTGTCTAAGGTGACTGAAACGGTAACGCGATACCTTTTTTAAGAGGTAACGTAGGGCGGTAACGCGTTCCTTTCTTGTTTGCGTAACGGGTAATGTATTTAGTTACTTTTTCTCGGTAACGCCTACAACACTGCTCCTAAGTAATATATCCTCCAAAGGAGGGCCTTTATCCATCAATAGATAAACAGACGTATGCGTATCACTGAAAAATGATCGAGGGCATTTGGAAGGTAAAGTGACCGTCATTACTAAGTGTGTAAAAGAACGCTTTCCTGAAAAAAATACATAAACGCAATCACCAATACAGTCAAGGTACGTCGACACTATGTTCTAGCACTACACAAAATACAGTATCTAATAAAGTTACGACCCCATTGGCTGAGATATTATTCACAGTACGCTCCTGTACTTTCATGCGTCCTATTTGCAGTAGGGACACAGCAATAATACTTCAATACACACAACAAAATATTGAGAGAGGACAATAATGTGATCTAATTAAAAATTGAAATAAGTCTTGTTTTGAAACGCCGAAATCAGACAGTCATACGAGCTAAAACTGCCCGTATGTCTTCTAGCGTCGCCTCTGTTGTTTTTTTGTGTTATGAACTTCAACATCTCTACAAAGCCAGCGCTTGAGTGCACTTTCTTCAGAGCATACGAGCATACGAGGATCCTGAAGTTCCTGTTCAAAAGTGCTTCAATGTCGCGTGTTGTGTCGTTTTCATCAAACTTCGCGCAAACCGTGAGTTCAGTCAGGGTGTAGTTAGCCCACAAGGCCTGTACGATGGTTTCCCTTGCTGTGGGCGAGATATCCGTTTCCTCGCACAAATGAATGTCCCTCAGCGCCTTGTTCGCGGCGAGCAACTCTGCAAGGGATGTCGCTACTTCGGGCGTCACTGTTTCGAAGTGCGTAGTGAAGTGATTCTGAAGTGCGTAATGGAGCAGTTCTCTTTCAGGGTATTGAGTACAGTTATCAGTTGGTACTCACTACCACGCTGCACCGGCGTGCTATAGATTTCCCGCAGAGTCCTGGTACTCCTCACTGCGGAAGCTATTCCTTTCGCGAGAGCGTCGAATACGTCGCAATCGAAGTATATATAGTCGAGGAAAGGAAGTGTCTTATTTTCGGCCACGGCCTCAAAAAACTCCCGAAGAACTCCTTCGTCGATCGAGGAAGTGACCCGCAGGGACAACGTGGGGGCGCATGCTTCTCTGCGGATGGAGTACGGTGAGCACCGATAGAAGCTCGTCGGGCCACACGACCTGAAGCCTCTGGGAAGACGCCGGCATAGCGTTCCTGTGCCAACAGCGACTACACTTTGACGACTTCCCCGCAACACACCTCATTCAGGTGCACCATCTCCAGCGTCCGGTTGATTGAAAGCATCTTTGCAAAGCAGACTAAGGTGTCGCCAGACGAGTTGATGTCGTTTAATGCGAATATCTTCAGGGTATCGTTTTCCACGAGGGCTTCGATGAGAACAGCGGCACCTTCGTCACCGCCACAGGAGTTGCGAAGGCACAGTTCCCTCAACGTCTTGTTCTGTCGCATGTAGCTTGCAATCTGATACGCGAATCCACTCCCTGTGTTGACGCAGCTCAGCTCCAATGAGTGCAGGCTTGTAAATACTCCTGAAAAACTTGTCCCAACTCCTTGCCTTGAAGGTCAACACGGATATACATACTAATCAGCGAAGGACATTGCTCGAGGTTGTCGAAAGGAACGCCCCCAGATAAATATTGTGCAGGCAAAGCTCTTCCACCGGTCGTCCTGATCTCAACAATCGGCGAAAAACGGCCGCTTCCTTCTCTGAAATCTTTTCGAATACAAGTTTGACCGCGCTGGTCTCGACAACGCGGCGTTCTGATTTATTGTCGTCTAGGTCTCGGTACACTTCCAGCCCTTTCCTGTAAAGCTCGTGAACATCACTATCTTGAGTGTCAACGTAATCAGTGTTCACATCGTCCATGCACAGGTCACAATATTTCGCTCGTTTCGTTTCCCTTGGCATAGTTATAATTGTGCTGTTTTGCGTGCTAATTAGGCTGCGGGAGAAGCGAGGCTCATAGAACACCGGAAATCAACGCGTAGAGGTGAGCTTGCAGAGAGTTGTGGGTATGATTTTACGAAAGTGTCCGGAACCGAGGAACGGGAACATTCGATGTGTCCTTTCGCCCTGCCGGTGACGCCTTTGCACAGAATTTGCAGTTTAGGGCGCACGTCTTCAGGGAGGCTCACTTGTGTTCACCGCAGGTTCGATGACGCCTAAATGTGAAAAACAAAAATGAAAGAATATTCATCAGTGAATAGGTAGTTCCATTAAAAAAAAGCTCATAATATTGTCACGTGGTCGTGACGTCGACGAAGGCAGCAGTCAGCACGTCGAGATGAAAGTCTTTATTAGGCCGAACTTGTGGCCGAGAAACTGAGAACTAGAACTACAGCAATGCACGCTGTACAATGATAGTGGCGAACAGGGCGTCGTCCGTCGATCAACTGACAAGCGGTCAAGCGCGTCGGCTTTTATACAGGCGCTTTGGAACTTTCCAGCAATATCGCTGGTGGCGGCGTTATCTCTCGACAAAGCTGGAACATTCGCGTGCGGCGCGCAATCTTAACGAAACCATCTACTAAAATCGCGAAGCTTCTCGAACACTGCTTCGCGGCCAGCTTCGAGCGTTGATAACCGTCCTTGCTGGTCAAACTCGAACACATCAAAATAAAAGAAGGAGCGGGCGTGGCAACATACTAAAAACTTAAGAGACGTTCTGTTAAACGGATATCACTTATCACGGTGACCGAGACCTAGCATTGAACGCCACTCAGTAAGATACCACTATTTTAAATGCTTAAAGGGACACTAAAAGCAAATAACAATTTATTTCAGAGTGAAAGCTCAATGTATGACAACTTCTAAAACGGCAATATTATCAACAGCAGTGCCCTACTTACCAAGAAATTCAGCTAAATGTATCACATGATGAGCGCCACGAGTGGGACATTTTCGAAGTGATCCCGGTGACGTGTTATTATTATTATTTGATTTGCATACATAGATACACAAGGACACAGAGAAAAGAAGGAGAGAGCAAGCTGGCAACTGCCAGCTTGCTCTCTGCCAGCTAGAGGGGCACAACGCCTCTGCCAGCTAGAAGGGGACAACGCCTGCCTGCTCTTTCGGGAGGAGGGAGGACACAGAGGAAAGGAAGTTAGGAGGAGGGAAACATGAAAGAAGATAGGAAAGTAAAAAAGAATTGACGAAGACTTGGATGAAAGTAGGTAAACAAACACACACACACACACACACAAACACACACACACACACACACACACACACACACACACACACACACACACACACACACACACAAAGGAACGCTTATACACGGGTGGCCAGATCTGTTTGGTCCATAAAGGTCAGCAGAGCTCGATGGGCCTGGTCGCGTCGAGATACACAACCTTTCGGAAAGAGGTAATCGTCCATTGTCGCACACTTAAATCCGAGGAATTTATATTCCTTAATCAGCAAAGCGCGCTGCGTAGCAAACGCGGGACAGTGTATTATAAGATGCTCAAGTGTTTCACAGGAGCCACAAGCTGCACACAATAGACTGTTCACACGTCCTTGACGGAATAAGCGTTCGCGCACCAATACTGAGCCGACTTAGTTTATATAGCAGCGTTCTGGAACGACGAGGCAAGCCACGGCCACGAACACGGGGAGGGAACGATCCGTTCGCGACACGCTGGTCTGGGTGTTGCTTTAGGAGGTGGCGGCGTATAAGCAGACGAGCGTTGTCCATCATTGACGAAATTTCCGGGCAGTCACAGTCATCATGATTACAAGATGAAGCGAGGCTATCAGCCTCTTCATTTCGAGCAAGGCCGCGTGCGAAGGTATCCACTGGGCAGCTAGGGACACCCCGTGCACGTGAGAGAATTTTGTTGGCGGATTCTATGATATATATTGTGTAGAAGAGGGCTGTCGGCCTCTCTTCCAGTGAGTCTGCTAAGGGCACCACGAAAGTCTGTAAGGATGACGACTTTCGATGTAGCTAATCCTTCTTGTACGTACTTAAGGGCGACATCAATCGCTGCTAGTTCCGCAGTCACTGATGATGATGGGTGAGGTATTTAAAACACTCTCTGATGTCTGTCGAAGGACAAAAGAAAGCTGCAGAAGCACCTAGGCCGTCGCTGCGTACAGATGCGTCCGTAAATACTTTGACGTAATCTCAAAATTCTTCAAATAAGTGCGACTGGGCTTATTGGAATAGTGCCCAACCAGGTTGGTCACACTTTTTGCGTATCTCTGGAATTGACAGATGAATGGGTTCGATGCTGTCACAGAGGTGGTTTTGTTTGAATTGCCAGTAATGCGAGAGAGTCTGCCTACAATAAATCACTAGTAATCAAACTAGCAGCAATAAAAAAGAACCTTCCGTTCATCAAAAGACGTAATAAAATGCTGTTTGTTCGTTTCCCTTTGAGCCCGGCCACGGTGGTCTAGTGGTTATGGCGCTCGACTGCTGACCCGAAGGTCGCGTGATCGAATCCCGGCCGCGGCGGCTGCATTTTCGATGGAGGCGAAAATGTTTGAGGCCCGTGTACTTAGATTTAGGTGCACGTTAAAGAACCCCAGGTGGTCTAAATTTCCGGAGCCCTTCACTACGGCGTCTCTCATAATCATATCGTAGGATCTCTGTAGATGAAGTGAAAAGACCGTGAAATATAGCGACAGATTCGAGCATCCTTATCGCGTTGTGAGTAAAATTTATATTTTTAAATCGTGCTTAAAAGTAACAAAAACCGGTATGTCGTGCAGCCTTGTGGCAGAGCCTTGATGCTGGTTTATGAAGTCGGTCACTTTGCTGGACGTAGTCACGTATAGTCGGATGCTCTCATACGCGTCATAATTGGCCCTCAAAGTTAGAGTATGTACATTATTATCTATCCCCGCTCTGTTCTGTGCTGCCTACCAGATAAAAGGAGTTGCACGATGAGAAGCGGCGCTGCCCTCGCGGTCGCCAGTGGCCCATGTCGAGCCGCGGCGCACGCACGCGGACTGCACGCATGCGCAGTAAACCGCCGCGCTCGAACACGAACCGCTCGCGCGCTCACTGCTTGCAGCATGTGTTGTCAAGTGCGTACGAGAATTCATATTCGCCGCAGATAGCAAAATTTTGATTAAAAACGTTTCACGGCGTTTTCCACGTTACCATTTCATGGCCACACACTCTGACCAGTTAGCTTCCCGTAGCGCTAAAAAAAATAGGTGCCCTAAAAATTGGTGGTCAGTCCCTTTAAACGGACTTCTTGTCTCCTAGGTTCGAAAAGTGTCACCTACATGAATTTGATCCTTCGTTGCAGCTACGACTGCAATCACGAGCTTGCCGTTCATAGGGTATAATATGCCGCGTTTGCATGGTTGTTGCATTCACAAAGGAATGTTCGATTCGCAGTGGAATAGCGTACACCTCTACATGAGATTCCTAAGGGACCAAAAAGACAATCGAACACATCCTGCACAACTGCGCTTGTTATGACACCCAGCGACACCTTCTTCTGAAAGATTCTTCTGAAAAAATTCGGCAGATCCCACGTACCGTGGGAATCGATAATATGCGAAGCATGCACGCGATGGCGAATGGCGCAATTTTTCACATTGAGCGAAACGTTACGGAATGAGGCTAGACAAATGTGGAAGTGGTGTACGCACACTCATATGTTGAACAGTATATGTATTATATAACCAGTTGTTTACTGTTGCATAACGATGCCAACATGGGTGTTACCAACACCGGACGCGGTAAGCTGATATGTAGTGCTTATAATCTTCAATACTGGATAGCGCGAATCCGAACAGGACAAAGAAGGAACAGAGATGCACAGGACAGGCGTTACTCGCAACTAAGCTTCATTCAGGAAAGTTTCCCTAGGTATACCCACAGCCAAGTGGCACGCGCAGGCGCACTGCACGTACGTTACAGTCGCAGTTACAGTTGTTATGCTTATAGTTGTCCGTTACGACGGACACGCGCGCACGTTTCACGAACCCGTGTGTATGTGTAGATGGGGTTCTTGACAGTTCTTGAACGAGGTCATCAGCGTGATCAGTGAGCACCAGCAGCTGGATTGCACATGTAATCGGATCCGTTTGTGATCGTGGCTACGATTGGTCTAAGTGTAGTGAAGTGCGAGGTATAGCACCGCTGGCGGAATTCCTGGGTGACTCTTACGATGAAATGATCTATGATGCCTCCTGTCCTGGACGTGGCAGCGAGGTTTCTCGATGCCCTGTCCACATTCAAGCCGTCTTTCACGTAGTATAAAGACCAGGCGTTATTGGGCCTTGATAAATCAATGTTGAAGTCACTGGTAATGATAGAGGCCTGGTTCTATCGGCAGATTTATTGTAGGAAGCACTGACCCCGGTTTTTGCGTAATCAACGTGGTCCACGTTGCAAACCACGTGAAAAGTGCATGGTAGTTGAGCGTCATCCAGGGGTGTTATGTCTTCAGCTTCCTCACTTTGCTTGCGTCCGCCGCGGTGGTGTAGCGGTTACGGTGCCCGGCTGCTGACCCGAAGGTCGTGGGTTCGATCCCGGCCGCGGCGGTCGCACTTCGATAGAGGCAAATGCTAGATGCCCGCGTACTGTGCGATGTCGGTGCACGTTAAGGAATACCAGATGGTCAAAATTTCCGCAGCCCTTTGCTACAGCGTCTCTCATAATCATATCGTAGTTTTGGGACGCAGAACCCCAAAATTATTAATATTATCACTTTCCTTGCGTATCAATGTGTGTGTTCGCGGTTACTGTGTCGGTTGAGACTTTGTATCACCTGTGGCACACACCCGTATAACATGAACTCTGGTATGCGGGTATGTGCCACACGTGACTGAGAGAAAGGGTTTCATGACGTACGCGACAGGTATTTTGTGTTATTCATGTCATGACCAGTGAATGGTGTTCGTCATACACTGATCCCCTGTTGTGCCAATTTTGGTATATTACAAGTTATGGAGACGACCAGGAGAGCGCCCAGACGTAGGCGGCTAGATAGATAGATAGATAGATAGATAGATAGATAGATACGTAGATAGAAACGCCCAAAGTGCCTGAGGTTCGCTAAGAAATGCTTCGCATTTAATAAGTGGGCTCAAGAACACTTTCTGCAGCCTATATTCTAGGAACGTGGACATTTACCTCAAAGGCGCAGAAGGCAACGAAAGAGTCACTGAAGTACTAAAGTCAACAGGTCCCTGCGACCACTTGTAGACTTAAGAGACGCTCCAACAATTCCTCATAGCATGATCGGGAACGCTGTCGATCGGCAGTCGAGGAACACCCGAGCCAAACATTATAGCGCAACACGCGGCCTGAAATTTACAATGAATTCTCAAAATTTAGCTAGAAATCGCTCCCTCTTTTCTCTACAAACGATGACATAAGGAAATTACCACGCCATATACGAAATCCACGGCTAGGGTCTACCCACCCTACCACGGCCGTTGGCCGATTTCAGTACGGCGAGCTCCATAGTTACCGTGGCCGCCGCGGAATGTCGCCACGTGCCCGCGCACTCGCTAAGCCGCCGGGTTATAAGAAAAATGAAAAGAAAGAGCTCGAGGTCATGACGCACGCTGACGAAGGGACGCACCTCCTTGCCCCCTCGTCATCGTCCTCCCTGCGTAGCTTTCAGCGCGCTCGCTGGAACAAAGGAGAGAGAAAGCGCTTGAAGCGTGCGTCAAATCCCGTGACTCCGCTCGTACTTTATTTATTTATTTATTCAGTACCTGCATCGCCTTTGCAGGCATTACAGCAGGGGGGTATATACATCACTACATCAACTGTCATTCATTTCTACTCACAAAGCGTGGTAACTTGACGGATTCTCAAGATTTTTACGGCAGTCGATTCGTCAGGCAATAAGCTCTTTTAGAGAAGCCATTAGACGATTACTAGGGAAGATGTTGCAAGGCCCCTTTAATGTGCTCCCCCAAGTGTGCGCGTCATTCTCTCTTCTATTCTATCTCTTTATCCCTTCCCTCAGTGCAGGGTAGCAAACCGGACATCTGGCTCACCTGGCTGCCTTTCCTTGCTCCTCCTTTTCTCTCCAGGGTAAACTTCCATCCCCATTTACAGCCAAATATCTGATGGCATCTGCGAAGAATGAGCGCGTTTACAGGTGTTTGTCGCACGACTTAGCTCTTTCTCTCTGCCCTCGTCCCGATGAGTGCCCTGGAAGCACACGGGGAGGGATGGCTTGTGCGTCTCGAGTTGCTGCCTCCCCGTGACGTCACACTGTTAACACGTCACGGTGATATCACCCCCTTGATATCGAAACCAGATGTGTTTTTTTTAAGGTAGTGGTATTTTTAAAAGTTTATTCAATGCGTTTCCAGTCACCCCGATACTCTTTAGAGTTGTTGTCACCACTGTTTTTATTTATACCAACGATCCGAAAATATTTAAAAATCGTGTCAATACTTCTTTAAAGGTCACGCCTTTCTTAGACGCAGAGAAATGGTGCCAGTAACTATTACTATGCGGATAATACCAACGGTAAACCAAGTTTCTGTTATAATTCATGATTTAATTCCGAAGACAATGTCAAATATACCGCGGAGCAGGGACACTATCTGGTGTTACTTCTGATTTTGATAGCAGTTTATCGCTGTTCGCTCTGGTTTCAGTGCTGCGCCCCATCCCCCTCTCCCGTACCTCCTCCGAACGCAGTGCAAAGCCAAGGCATAAGCTTGCCCTCCCCCCTCTGTGCGCACGCCGATGTTGAGTGGTCTCGTTCGATAAATATGTACAGGCGCTCCCAGAATAATTCGGAACGCCGAGCATGCAGCCGCTCGCCGGCGGAGCGCACCGGCGGATAAATGCACGCACGGTGTGCGCATGCGCGGCCTCCCTAGCGAGCTAGTTTCGCTCCCTAGTGCATCTAGACTGGCGTTGTCTAGCACCAAAAGGGTAGCGCTAGGTGCTCTTTAGCATTATCACAAGGCGAGCGCGGCGGCGATGACGCAGCACCACCGTGGTTCGGCTACTCGCGGGCGCTCTCCGCCTCAAGCCATTAGATGGCGCACCGCTCAACGGACCGACGACCGAACATTTTCTGGCCGCTTAGGCGTGCGCAGTGTCAACACCTGAATATTCTTACACCGTGTTCCAAATATATTCGTATCTCCTTATCAATCTGGCCACCGATATGTTCACGGTTGCATCAGATGAAACCACCGTCCTTTGCGAGCGCTAGTCACAGTCGCCTACTGGAAATAATCTGATCAAATAATAAATATGAAGCAAAGTACCAAAAGAAGAGTGTCATCCAAGCACACGAACACGCACGACGGCTCTGCTCCAACGCGCGTGCATGCGCACACGCGGCTTCTCACAGACACCACCCACCCAGCGCCCTTTATCAAAACGCTAAGGGACACACAGGGCACCGTTTTGTAGCAACACAACGCGAATCTAGGTGCAATACGGAGCAACGTTTACTTGCTAGGGAGACCGCGCACGCGCAGACCACAGTACTACTTTTCTGCGCGCATACTCCACCGGCGCGCTGCTGCGTGTCCGGCGTTCCGAATTATTCTGAGAGCGCCTGTACGTGCCTCTTGATTGCTACGTAGTTTTCTCGCGAAAGCTAGTATGTATGCCAGTACAGCGGCTGTCGCGATGCACTGAGATGCACCTGTGCCCCCACCTGCAACTAATAATAATTGTGGTTTTACGTCCCACAATTATGATAGGATTACGAGGGACGCCGTAGTGGAGCGCACCGGGAATTTTGACCATATAGTGTTATTTAACGCGCACCTAAATCTAAGTGCAAGCGCCTTTAGCATTTCGCCTCCATTGAATTGCAGCCGCCGTGGCCGGGATTCAATACCCCGACCTTCGGGTCAGCAGTCGAGCACCATAACCACTAGACCACCACAGCGGATAATAGACAGAACCATGAAATTCGACAAAACAACAGTCTTTAGGGTTACCAGCCTCTGTCATTTCGTCGCCCATCGAAATGCGTGCGCCATGGCCGGGGTTGAACCCGCAACTTTCAATTCAGCAGCCATCTACACTACCCCGGCGGACTGATTGCAGGAGCGCCCTATTTTTGCGGCCACCACGAACCGCCGTTCCATGACCAGATGAAGGTATGCGCCCACGTATGCGACCGACATCCGTCTGATAGTGGAACTTTTCAAGCCCAGAACTTGACCTCCCCAATAAACAACAATTTATTCACGGATGCACGAGGCCCCACATCATAAGACATGGTTTGGCTTCTCGTGCTGCAAGAAAATTCGAAAAATACTTCGAAAAATTCGAAAAATAATAATCAATGCCCGCTAATTTCTGCCACATTTCTGTTGCGCGAGCACCGAATGACAATCTTGTTTCTTGGGCCGCACCCTCCCGTGACCTGCTTCCGGTGTCTGCGAAAAAGGAAACGACGACTACCGCCTGACGCGTCGCATGGTGCTATAGGATGTCCGATTCACGGCGTCCCACGTAGAAAGAAGAAATAAAAGAGGCCTGTCCCGCAGGCCAAGGCAATCGCCGGGAACCTCGGACGATGTTCCTCGTGCGATGAACCCCTGGCAGCCCAACCCCGGGCACCAGCAGCAGCAATGACCATTGGAGTGAGTGAGCAAAAACTCCATTGAATATGTCCGGCGGTATCTGAGCGGCGTGGGGCCACAAGCACACTGGACAAAACTGTCATCTATTACATGCACAAGCCCTTACGCAGCCTTCAGAAACTACGAAGAATAAGTTCGAAAAGCAGTGCTCACCATTTGTGTGGTCCAGACTAGCCAGCCGCCTTGAAAAGTTCTTGGTGCAGAGAGGCTACGAAATGGCAGCGCGCACACGCATAGTTCAGGGCAACCGGGAGAAGGAGCCACGACTGATGAAGGTTTGCCGCAGGCGTTGACTGATGTGCTTCTGGGCCTGCGCGGATGGCACAACGGTAATCTAGCGTTTCAGCAGCAAATGATGACGCATGGCACGCAGGGCACGCCATAGGACGAGCTATCACTGGGATCGCAGCAGGAACCGCGGTGAAAGCTCAACTTGCAATATGATACGGTGGCAACGCAAAGGGATAAAACCCTATAACACCTGCGAGCGGATACGACTTGCACGCTGGATAGACCAGACCGTCAGTGGTGATAGGACAACGCAAGCTTATTCTCTTCAGTGCAGCGCAGACCCACGCGGCGGTGCATCGTCGCAGCGACAGCGCCCGACGAGCAAAAAGAGACCCCACAGAGACGCTCATCAGTAAAGGTATGCACTGTTGGAGAGCTGGTCAATTTAGCAACATCGTTTTTAGGCCGGTCGCTAGAGTGCAGCTCCCCCTAGAAAGACAAACTTCACAGGAGTCATTCGTTCTCTCACGTGAATGCTACTCAATAGCCTAAAGACCGAACTATATTCAGCGTTTCTGGCGGGGTGTCGTTCCTCGGCGTCACTCGGCGTCGACGCTTTAGGTGACGGTGGCGAAAACGACCACCTCAGGACAGCGCTAGTCCTCGTCGGTTCTTCGTCCTTGTGTATTATACGCGCTGTTCACGTCACTCGGATCTAATAAGTTGTCGCCGTGCACTGTGCATGTAATGGTACTGACACAAAATTTCGCGGCCGAGATAGCCTGCTGGATCGATTTCCGTGTACGTGCGTGTACCATCTGCAAAATATCGACAGCGAATAAAGCTTGGAAGGTATTTTATATGCATTTTGAAGTTCGCATGCGCGATCCAGCATTATAGGCCGCACCTATTGCATTGACACCCTCGGAGGTGACCCGAGGTGACCCCCCTATTTCCCCTACGTAACCGTTGTAGCCGGTACAACAAGTTATGATGACGTCGTAGCCGCCATTTCTGTTTTGACGCGCTCGCCGCTGCGCTGTCGGTGTCTCAAAAAAATCGTCGCCAACAGACGACGATGAGGAGGACGACGACAACGAGGACGATGAAGGTGACGACATCGCCTAGCACGTGCGGCAAGCGTGCGAATGCGAGGAGACGACGCGAACAGCGCGGAAGTGCGTCACACTTCTGTGTGCTGACGTGATCGAGCGCTGTAGCCGCTAGGTGGTGATAGTTGCACCCGGAGGCTTCTCGTTTTTGAAACCGAAACTGACACTGGTCGGTAATGAGGAGCCTGTAATTAATTATCTGTCGCGCGCTGCAGCAAACGATGTGCCGTGTATGACTAACAGGCCCCCAGCAACACATTGCAGCAAGAAAACGCGAGGCCAAAATTTTTGTGTCAGTACCCCTTCAAGTTCTCAACTGATGCTTGTATTTGACTTAGCTTGTTCCCTAGAATCTTCGACAGCAAAAAGCTCGCGATATCTTTCCGAGAGCCGTACTCAAGTTCATCTGTAGGCTTAGCAAGAATGAGTGTATTGGCCGAATACGTGGCCTCAAAGATGCGCGACAACTTCAAGCTCAGAGGCCATTTATTACGGCTTTGTGGTTCTTCTTAATGGCAATAGCTGGCGCTACAAGTCCAAACGTCACAGCGTCAGCGTCGGACGCCGACGCTGACGGCGTCACTGCGCCGGCACTGCGACTCGTTTTCTGCACCACAAAACTGCAAATGAGACATAAGAGCTATATAATCAGGAATATAGCTTGTTGGACCATTGGCGGAAACTGTACACTGCTTTACGAGGTGTCAGGTTGATTCCCTCTGGTCACACTGTGCGACGCTGAGCTGACTCTGGCCTTGACGCTCCTTATATGGTTTGCCGCCCTTTCTGGCAGCGTTGATGCGACGACGCCGAGGGACGCAACGTCAGAAAACGCCGGCAAAACGCTGCATAGCACTGGCGCAAAAATTTCGGCCTGGCTGTTTTTTGTCGCAATATGGCCTGTTAGTGATAACACGGCACATCGCTTGCTGCAGTGCGTCATATATAAGTAATTACAGGCTCTTTATTACCTACTAGTCTCATTTTCGGTTTGGGAGAGCACCGAGAAGCATAGTTTCCTACAATACTTACTAGAGCGAACACTGGCGCTAGTGTCTATTTGTAGCTGCAGCGCATCACGCTTCACCAGCATGGGAATGATGGATAGTACACAAATTTTTCCAAACTTCGTTCTTTCGGCTCCGTTTGGCTGCGCGTCGCCTGCATCCGCTTTGTCGCAAAACAAAGTTCAGCAAATGTCAGATTCACCACTTTAACTTTTTTAGGCTCACCAAATCAAAACTGGTCACGAAGTTCACAACGGTCTATTTTTTTATCCGAAACGAATGCCAAAAAAAGAAATAAACAAAGCCACAAGTACGTTTGAAGCCGCAAGCACGAAGACTAGGCATATTTGCGTACTACCCATCATTCCCATGGTAGCTGAACGATCGCAGCGCCAGAGTCCCCTCTAGTTAATTTGGGGAAACTCTATGCCGAGAACGACAAGCCGCCGGGGGCAACTAACACCACCTAGCGTGCGACCGCGTGAACGCACAAATGTGACGCACTTTCGCGCTGCTTGCATATCCTGCGCGCGTTCTTTCACCTGCCGTACGTGATATCCGATGACGTCATCGTGATCGCACCACAGGCTCGCGAGCAGCCCCCGAATTGTTCGCTGGTGCAAGCACGGCAAAAGGAAAATGGCGCCTATGACCTCAGCAATGCTATATGTAATGCTATAGCTGCTATAACTGCAATGCTATAGCTGCGCCAGCTCGCAGCTTGGCTGCCGTGGAGCTGACGCGGAAGTCGGGGGTCGCCTTCAAGTCACCTAAGATTATGTCAATGTCGCGAGGTGCTGCGTATAGTGTTGGATTGCGAACGCGAATTTCCAAATTCGTATAAATTACCTTCCAAGCTATATTCACTGTTGAGATTTGGTAGATGATGTGCCGATCTTTTCGAATCGATCACGCAGGCTATCAAGCCGCGAAATTTCGTGTCAGTACTCCTTTAAACTTTTTGACAGCTCAATGGCAACTGCTGACATCCGTGAAAAGTGATAACGCGCCTCCGGCAGGTCAAACCGATAATTTCGATCAGTTTTTGAAAGAGCATTTGGAGGCCCTGTTATTCGAATAGTATATATGACTGAAAAATGCCGCGCTAAATTGACGGCTTCAGGCGTTGTAGATCGTTTTTATTCGGCACAATGTAAAATACATAATAAAATACCAAGCTGAACCTTCACTGTTTCACTAGCAGGTAGCTTCATGCTCAGGTGCTGCGTGAAACAGAATGCTGTGACAAGAAGCTTAGTCGAACAGTTTGACCCATCAGGTTTAGTGCCTCGAGGAAATGCGTGAAGGAGTACGACGATACCTGTTTTCCTGTTTTGCTCACGCCACATCAACCGAAGTAGTCTCGATAAAATCGTTATCCAAAACGAGCGGCCATATCTGGTTCTTTTATTTCTCTAAGGCGTCGAGGGTAATCTGATCGAAAAAGATAACGTGCACAGCTGCCACAGCACTGGGTTTCCTGTTTAGGCTGCAAAAGGCATTCACTGATTCACGAATATTTCCTCGAATTCTGTGCAGGAAATCCTTTATAAAACGGCCTGCGCCAGTCATAATGGAGTTAGATTGTTTAAATCCACCATCACTGCGGTTTTCAGCGAAAAATAGAAGTAGAGGGTCTCTTATGTCTCTACATACACGAAGGATAGACTGTAAACGACTATTTCAGTCAATAATCAGCCCTGGAAGCCACCGGCTATAAAACGCGCCAGCAGCCGGCGGCCGCCATTTTGCCGTGATGTTTGTGAGGCCATGGACCATGGGGAGGAGCCGCCGTCTGCTACCGAATCAGCCGCCTTACCACACGCTGTCAGTGTGTTGCTGCTGCGCCCGGTGACATTGCTTAAGCCATTGTACTGTACATCCAATGGCAAGCCGAACTAAGCTGAAATAGCAAGAATGAACGCGCAGCTGAGCACAGCACAAAATTGTTCGCCGGAATCCAGACGCTCGCACAGCAAGCAGCTTATTACGTCAAAGCTTAATCTTGTTGCCCTAGAAGACCTGCAACGTGTTTGTGTGACTGCAGGCGATATGCATCAGAGCATCAGACATACATTATCTGAAGGCGGCGTCACACGTGCAGTGGGACTCGAGTTTAGAACTGCGGCATATTCTCGGCCCATGTCGAAGCACCACTTATGTGTTACGTATGTGTGTGATGTTAAGTGTTTATCAATGTATATATCACAGTCATCACCCAGCACCTGGAGTAGCATGTCAAGCGAATAGCCAGGCTAACATCATCAGGACATGCGGAGTCGCCAGAAAACTATCAACATCATGACGGCCTTCTTCATATTCGGTACGCTCACCTAACAAAACTGTTGCATCGGGGTTCGTGAGAGGGGGTCGCCAGAAAATATCGGACTCTACCCCTCCCCCCCCCCCCAACACTAAAGTTCCGTCACTATTAGAGGTAGTCTGACACAATGCAGCCAAAAAGGTAGCAGGCACGGCATATTTCTGCGTGCTAAAAGCCGCTTTTCAGACACCTGAAACACACACATATGCAAGTAAAAACCTCAATTTATTGCTTTGAGTTCTAAGCGAAATTTGTAAAAAAATTGTTCCCGTAATCTTCACTGAACCACGCGTTCGTTGTTGCCAAGTTTGGCTCCGCGAAAAGTGTTCCGTTTCATGACAACATAGGGTTCATTCTCAGTTGAAAAGCATGCGTGCCCCGCATGAAACATGGGCAGTCTTGCGGCAGCTAGACAATAAAAATCCAATGCGTGCCTGTTACCAAGATAAGAAGTGATCTGAAATTTATACTTGCTACAGTATACGAACCTTTAAAGTCGTTGGTTCAGTGAATTCAGTTTCTTTTTTTCACAAAAAGGTCGACTGCGCATTAAAACAATAAAAGATGCGCAATAAACGAAGCGGCGAAATTTCACATCAAAGTTCGCGATGCGGCGTAACCCACGTGACGGCATGGGGGTTACCCGGGGGTCTTGCCAGAAGGGTCTTGCCCGGGGGTCTTGCCAGGCATGGGGGTCTTGCCAGAAGTAGGTAGTCAGTCGAGCAGATCAAGGAAGGCTTTCACCTTTCGAAGCTGTTCCATGCGCAGCTCGTGCTCCCTGTACAGGTCGTCGAAGCGGGCACACGTATCCAGGTTGCACTGCACAGTTTTGTCAGCACACTGCACAACCTCCTGACACGCAAAGTCAGCACGACGTGGTTGCTCGCTGCTCCTGGCAACCTCGGCACTGCACCTTGTGGCACTCGTCTCCGGCGGTACGCCGCAGTACGATTCAATTCTCGCGACTGTGCCCTCGCTGTCATTCTCGGAAACGCTCATGATCCTGTCGCAAGTCATACACGCGCTCGTTTCGGCTCGGCGCATGGTATCGAAGCCACTGATGGCAGATCTGGGGTGCTGTTCTCAGTGTGTCCACTTAGTGGACTGTCCATTTCGGCCGCCTCTGATTGGCTGGAGTTCGGCGAGCAGCGTGCCCCCTGTTTCGGGTTCTTTTTCCTCAACGTCATTTTGACGTCACAGAGCTTTCACAACTCTCGAAACAAATAAAAAAGATGGAATGCGCTTCAACGCAACGAACGCAGCCTCCAGAGATACGCTTTTGGAAGCGCAAATCTCGGATGCCGTTGTTGTGCCTCAACACAAAGGCCACAAGGTCGCCCACCTATGAACAACGACGGATACTGGAAAACGGAGTCATCGCCCTGTCGGCGCCATGTCGTCGTTTTTCCACGCTGTCCAGCGACTGAGAGCAGCATTCCTGAGGGGAATGGAGGGGACAAACAATGGCGCTCCGCGCACCTGCTGTGTGCATCCTCCGACGTCGTGCAGATGTCACCTGTCTGGCCCTTTTCTGTCCAGAACCGGATGGGCTGCGTCTACAACCAGCAGGCCAGTTCCCGATAAAGGGCCTCATCCCGGGTTCCCATCACCAACCAGTGCCAGTGCTGCAGGATTGATGGAATCCTGGCCACCGCTTGGAGAAGAGAACGAGGGGGTTGACCTCAACCACGTTATTTAATCCGGCGCACTAGAGAGCGCCCGTGCCTGTTCACTGAAATCGGAACCATGTAAATACTGTACATCAAGTATTTCCTTTCATCAACTTGTTCTTCTGACTGCTCCGAGTTCGAACACGTGCTCCCACACGCGGGAACACGTTTGCGTGGCCTGTGCGAACACGTGTGGGAGCACGTGTTCGCACCGGCCACGCAGCCCCAGTCCCAACAGTGGCGCCACCGGTGGGATACCACGACACGTAATCTCAGCTGCGAACCAGAGGTACGACCACGGGTCACAACACCGTTGTGCGATCATGCGATCCAGCTAGACCTCGCTTAGGTTTAATGCGGCCGCCCGCCTATCGCATCTGCAAAGGTCGATACGCATTTCCTGAATCTTTCTCACGCATCCGCAACACGTTCGCATGCAAGAAGACGACGAGATGGGATAGTTGGTGAACATTCATGCTTAAACGGACATTAAAGAGCAAAACGACTTTTCTCGTATCAGTAAACTACTCTTCCACTATACCAAAAACACCACGCTTGCTGCGAGAAGAGGCTTAATTAGTAAGCGAGAAACCGCCGAAAAAGAAAATGTGGGTGGCGACGCCACCTTGAATTTTCCGAACCATTCGCCGCGACGTCACATGTTTTGACGGCGCTCACTAGGGCCTACGCAGTTCCTAAACGGTAAAAATGAACTACACTGTCTTCTGAGGGGGCCATGTAGTTAACATACCAAGTTTGAGGAAATTTTGTTGAGCCGATGGCTCCAAAATACGATAAATACACCTTGAAATCCGTGACGTCACGCGTGGAGATTTCGCGCGAAATTTAAAGATGAGACATTGAACTTCATTTTTTCCTTCATTAATACACCTATGATGGTGAAATTAACGACATATATAGTTCTCAAAATACAATTTATCAATCTAAACCGATTGATTGCTTCTCTTTAGTGTCCCTTTAAAGCAAAATGTAAGGACATATTTGTCAAATTTGTTTGCGTTCTGTTACTGTACATTTCGTCCACTTTTTTTTTTTCTTAAAAGTGCCCATTTGACAGAGCTCTGACCCGTTGCGAAGAAACTATTGGTGAAAAAGTGCCATCAACCAAGCATTTCTGTCTTTCACGCCTCGGCTTGCGGGCGCGCTAGTGTTGCCCGACTCGCACGCCATTCACTTATAAATTATTGGCGTCTTTCACTGGTCGATCCCAAGCAGGATTTATTGCTCCGCGGCGGCTTATCCGTATTTCACTGGTCGATCTGGAGCGGGTGAGCGCGTTCCACTGCTCGTTTCAGGGCAACTCGATCCACGCCAGGTTGCTCTCACTGGCTCCGCCGCCAAGTCGCGGATCCGGGCCGAAATAGGAGGAGCAGCACCTCCGTGATTCTGCCAGCAACCTTGGTCGCGCTTTTCAGCGGCGACCGAGGTTGCCGTGGAAACGCGCAGAGTGCAAGCGAGAACAGTTTGCGGAGCCAACTTCTGGTGTACTCTCACGCGGAGCATTCCCACGTTCCACTGGTAGATTTCGCTCGGTGCGATTCGAGGGCTCGCTCCAGGATTTCGGCGGCCCCTCCAACCCTCCCAGTACAAAACGCCATGACTGCACGACCAAATGCGCTAAAATATTCCCATCTGGTTTGTGAACGCACAGAGGTTAACCCACAAAACACAAAATCGAAAATTGTTTGTCAGGCTACCAAACGTAGAGACAGGATTCCTAATGACGGCAACTCGTCCCTCACATAAAGCTAGAGTGCACACTCCAGTAAAAGTGCTGTTTAGTTGAAGAAGTCGCGTATCTTCTTCTGATCCCCCCCACCCACACATCGAAGCACGGCGTCGTTGCCTGGGTGGAGCCAAAGCTTCTCTTAAGAGTGTTTTAATGCCATGGCCCCTAAGAAACTTGCGTTTCTTTCTATTCTCCATGGGTATGCCTGAGAGCACAAAGGAACGAAAGCGCGCGAGCATGAAAGCCGCTTTGGGGCCCGGCACTAAAACTCTCTACAAAGGGACTCTACGCGGTGCAGCTGCCCCCATCATCTTTCGATCTCTTTCTTCATAGGGGGACGCGGTGAATGAATGCCTTTTTATGACCATTGATACCAAGATGACGGATCAATGTGCTGTTTTCCTCCTTCATACTCGCGGGGACGAGCGAACTCATTCGGCTCTCTTCGCATGGCTTCAGAGTACGCTAAACATGTGACAGTTGGAAAGCTAAGAACACAGGTGTAGTTGTTTTGCTGCATCTGTCACCTTTCCGAAAACCTAAGAGGAAAGTAGTAGCGCCTGTGTTGTGTGTGTATTTTCCATTCATGACAATCAGCGAACACAGACGAGCCAACAAGACCTTCTCCGAAGAGCCCTGGTCCCGTCGTTTTCCTCTTACGAGGGCTTCTAAGAAAGGCCGATAGCCAGAATGTTCGCGTTCCAGTGTGTGCTGTGCAGCTGAGCCGATGGGTTGAAAGAATGACACCAATCCGGGCGCGCATCGAAGCACCTTAGGACAGGTCAAAGGCCCCTCGCATACTGAGAACCGTAAGAAATAGCGCGGATGATAGAAGGAAGCCCGGCAATGCGATGTTCACCAAAGGCAACAGAGACAACAAGCGGCATCGGAGGAGGTTCACTTGTGAATGTTACGGGCACAGCCTCTCAGTCGTTACTTCTTCAGTACTAAATATTTTCTGGACACCTTATCTTTCGAGTGCTTGGAATGCTCAATGTATGATGTGGTACACCTGCGCGGGCGGAGAAGCAAATTAGGCATTGAATGCATAATGAACATGCATTCAATGCCTATCAACTACTACAGGCAATAATTAGTGTACCAGCGGGCGTGGGATAATGTTCTGTCCTACGTTGTGTCGCTGTCACGATTACATAAAGCACTGAACAAGCGGTGAAAGGCAGGCTAGTTGCTACATGTTTTTCAAGAAGCAATAAACAGCGCAGATACGGGACGAAGCGAAGGAAACACACGATGACTGGCGATGAGCACGTCTGTGCTAATAAAGGGAAACGCAAGCCTGCTTGTTACATCAGCCTTTCTACACAATGTGAGATTACTACTTACTGCAAAGCTTAGTCAAATGATAATCTCAGTCTGCTTTCGAATGGCGTACTGACAACCTGTTTATGTTGTCCTATGACTTATCATTGTTTTAAAAAATTGCAGTGGCTTAGCTCGGTTACGCCAGGATATACGTCGTTAGCAAAGGTTCAGCTGATTATTCTTAGCTTTCCAGATTGTCTAGGATAAGCTTGATTGTCATGCTTACTGCTGCTCCAATGACACACACACGGTATACGTATTATGTGACACATGCATATTTATTTTTGTTCAACGTCAGGTTTCTCCTCTATTGCCACAAAGATGGCTCGGTGGTCAGTGAAGTAACACGCTGCCGTCTGTGTGGCCCCAACACAGTAACCGCTAATTGCCAGGCAACTACTTCGGGATCTGTTGAGATAAGTAGAGACCTGATTTTTAGGCACTAAAAAAGCTCGTTTTAGGCGCCAAAAACAGGCAGGCAAAACAATGTTTTAGGCTTCCAAAATCTTAAATATAGGCACAATAAATTTTGTGCCTATATTCCTCTATATAGCCTATATAGCCTTGTGCCTATATGCCTCTATCTACCACAGGAAAACAAAAATGTTATTGCTGAAGATGGCACAAAGGCGCCAACATTTGAACATAACGTGCTTTGTCCCGCACGGTTCGCACTCCCGTGTTCTGCAGAGTCGTGTGTCCACTGTCGAATCAACACACTTCTGAGTGTCTTTCCGGTGTGACTGAGAAGTGCAGAGCAGGATCAGACAGCCAGATTGCTAAAAGACCAGAAGGGAGGGATTCCCCCTATTGGCCGGGTCGAATTGCGTAGAGCCAATTTCTCCACTGGCAGTGAACCACGTGCGTAACCAGACGGGGGGGGGGGGGGTCAACCTTCCCCCTCCCCCGAAACTTTTCAGTTTTGCGTGTGTGTATACACAGGCACACATACAAACGCATGCACGAACATATATAAAGTATGGTTGCCCCCCCCCCCCTGAAAAAGATTTCTGGCTACGCTACTGCAGTGAACACCTTAAAAGTAAATTACAAAGAAAACAAAAGCTGCGTGCACAACACATTTTTCTTTTTTTGCTCTTCACTCTCCTTTCCGCTGACGCTCTCAGATGGTTCGCATTCGCCAACCGCTCGGGCCATGTCAGCGCGGCAACGAATGCTCGCCGGCCTGTCCCGTTTCACTGCTGCCAACGGTTGTTGGTTGGTTGACCTCTAGAGTTGGTTGCACTAGAGGACCATAGGTTGAATCCCATAGTTCCCAACAGTCAATCTTACGCGGTAACGTGAATAACTGTCCCAAACAGCACCCGGGGCGAAAATTGAGGCTAAATAGAGTTCATATAAGCGCCAATTTTGAAAATAGGCATTTATAGGCATTTGTAAGCATTTAGGCACGAACTCCAAAAATAGGCATTTATAGGCACTACAAAAACACCATAAAAGCCCTTCTTAACCTCTAATTCATGCTCATATACCAAAATGGCGCGATAGGAGCGCAAGGAACAAAATAGGCATTTCCCTAAAATCCGGTCTCTAAACCTTTTCGGCTCTTCTGCGTCGTCGAGCAGCATTTGCGCTCTCCTTCTCCATGGCGTAACCCACCTGCAGACGCCAGTCAGAGGCGCTATCAAGCAGCCCCGGTGCAGTGTCAGACGGCGACTGCACTGCGAAGGCGAACAGCTGCGCGCGCGCTGGCGCCACTGTGTCTACGACGTCACTCCTCTCGAATGCGGCGCAGACAAGCAGCGGCGAGCCGGGCGCGGCGTTGTCGGAGAGCGCGTGAGATGCCAGCTCTGGTGACCCACCCAGCTGTGTGACATCACTGATCCTCGCGCATGCCCAGCACAGCTCATGACGCTCCGCGCGAAATCGGCTCCGGCTAGGCAAGTGTAGCTAACACTACAAACCACAGCTGCGCCTGCGAATTCACTAGCGACACTGTTCATCCATATACGATATCCAGGCCACGTTCAACTAACTCCAAGACATTCGACAGCTCAATAACATTCTTCGTCCTGTGCAAGCAAGTCAGGTTAGTGAAAAGAATCCAAAGCCTGAGAACAGATGCGTTGTTGAAGTTCAGATTCTCCCACAGTCATATAAGACACTCATCCTCGGAATGTCCACAATTCTTGAGACATATCAAGCATGTCATAGTACTGAAAATTACACCATTTCCCGCTAAAGGGGACCATGAGGCGATGCGAAGCCGGAGCACTTGCACGATCGCGTTCCGTTGGCGTTCGTTGGGCATGCTACCGACCTCGCGTCGTGGAACGCGAAAAGGACGCTACGCGCGTCTCACAGGGCGAGCGGGAAACGCAGTCGGCAGGCGTGCGAAAGGGGGGCAGCGTAGGAGAGGAGAGAGAGAGGGAGGGGACGCGCATGCGCTGGTGCTCATCGCGGCGTTGCGCAGGAGAGAATTTCGGCATGTCTAGCCCGCGTTTCAGTGGAAGAGTGGAAAGGGGAAGTGGAGAGGGGGATGGGAGAGAGAAAGTGGAGAGGGGTAAATGTGAGAGGGACAGAGGAGAGGGAGAGGGAAATGGGAGAGGGGAAGGGGAGAGGGAAATGGAGAGGTGATGTGGAGAGTGGGAGGGGAGAGGGTGAGTGGAGAGTGTATGCGCATGCGCAGTAAGGGCGGTCACGCCGCACACCACCACCATCACCACCACCACCGAATTGAACTCCGCCATAAGATACTTCGCATCTAAAAATTTCTGTGCGCTTGACTAATGCACCGCGCACTATGTAAGCGCTGTATGAAGGGCGACTGAGTATTGAAGTGTGTGGCTCCTGACGCCAGCTATAAAAAATGTAAATACCATATTACTTCATTCCACCCAAACTGGCTGGCCCTCTTTATGAACACGTTTTTCGTGTAAGTACTCCATATTTGAAAACACCCAATGACCTACTCTGCATAGCTTATTCAATTAATTATAATGAATTGTACATATGCACTTGCTCCATCAAGTTACAGCCATGTTATGCTCAACATTTTTGTGCACGATAAGATCTTCAGACCTGGTAACGCACATCTTTCGTGTTTCTGGTTGAGTAGCACTGTCATTGTGCTCGAATGTTTACAAATATCAAGCACTGAACTTTTGCAAGGCCGCAGTTTCGAGAGTAACAAGAAGTTTCGAGAACTTTCGAGAGTAAACAAAAACACGTGACGTACAATGTGCACAATTGTTGGAGTGTGCAAAATAAATGCAGTTTACAAATCACTGTGTAAGACACGGGCGGTACATAAAGTACAGTAGTGGGTGGCTTACTGAGTCGTCTCAAATGACAGATATCGAATTCCACGCAGGGTGGCATCCACTTATATGACTTTTGTTGTGTCTATAATGCTACTCAAAGTTCCATGACTTGAACTACCTATAGTGACAAGCTATCTTTTCTTGCCTTTTTCACGTTTAGGTTTCATCGGCCTTGCAACCTAAAGAAGTCAGGCTCCCTCAAGACGTGTTTTCCCGGCAGCAAGGCCGGGTACGAGGACTTCAGCGATTGCAGATGAAAAGGTCACATCCCTGTTTCAATTCATCGGTTCACGAGAACGGCGTTTTACAAAGCCCGCTTTTACGGAAGATTATATTCACGACTAATAGAGGCTCCAAATTTCCGTTGAACGCATCAGTAATTTCACATGTTCTACAAACTTTCGCTTCTCTTGGTACCTGATTGGTGCTGACACGGCATAAAGTTTAAAACAGAGAAAACAACTTCACTGTGACGTCAACATGGCCGACGCAGGTGCTAATGAGCTTGACACTAAGGATAGTGACGTCAAGAAGTTTTTCCAAAAAGGTCAGGGAGAGTACTTAACGCGGAGACCAGGTCGCTTCACGAACGTGAAAGATGGAGCTGACCTCAAGTACGAAAAGATTTCAGAGAAGGACGCTACCGTTCTCCGTCGAATACTGAGCACAGGACCACCCGTGAAGACGCTTACTCTGTGCTCTATCACTCTGAGCGCGTTCAAGGCTGCTTTCGACGAACTTTACGAATGCCCTTGGTTGAAAAGAGTCTACCTCCATATTGACTGCGAAGGGAAGAGCTTGGGCACGAGTCTCTCGCTGCTGTTTAGAGGCCTGCAGATTTTGGAGTTGAGCTGCGAAAACACCGGGACCAGATTTGCGAAGGATGTTGCGAGCTACATCCGACAGAACAAGTCGTTGAAGTCTATGGTCATCTGGGATTACTGTGGAGGTGACGGAGGTGCCGCAGCTCTCATCGAGGCCCTAAGAGTAAACGACACCCTCGCAAAGTTCGCATTCGCGGAGTTGGAGTTATCTTCCGAGGTATTAATCTGCTTCGCGAATATGCTCGTGTCCAACTCGACGCTGGAGATTGTCAAATTGAGATACGTGTGTCCCGTGGAAAAGGAGAAAGTGTGCTCGCTGTTGGCTATGAAACTCCATGCCGGTGTCTTCAAGCGGCTTGACGTCGTGTGGCCCGTGGAGCTCCTACCGGAGCTCAACGTGCTCATCCGCAGACAAGCATGCTGCCCCGTGTTGTGCGTCAGCGTCGCTTCCTCGGTCGACGAGAAAGTTCTTTGGGAGTTCTCTGACGCCTTGGCCGCAGACACAGCACTTCGTGACCTTACAGTTCACTCGAACAAGGCAATAGTCGATGCTCTTGAAGAGGAATTCTACGCAAACGCGGGCGGCAACGCTTTTGAGGAGCGCAAGAGAACACTCAGGGAAATATGGAGGAACATGGGCGTGAACGATGGAAAAGAGCGCCACCTCATCAGCATTCTCGACGCCTTGAAGAAGAACTGTTCCGTGAAGAAATTCACCATGTTGGTCGAGATGGTGACTCCAGACATAGCGACATCTCTCTCGGAGTTGCTTACGGTGAACAACACCTTGAATGAGATTGACGTAAGCAATTTCTGGGAAATCTCGCCCCGTGAGATAAAAACCATTCTGCGTGGTTTGAGGAATAACTACACCCTGACTGACCTCGTTGTTAACTGGGACACCGATGATCTCGTAGGTATCCACAAGGTGCATTCGCTTTTGCAGAGGAACCTTCGCCTCGTAAAGAAGGCTGCCGAATTCGTCATTTCTAGCGCTGAGGGCTACGATGAGGAAGGCGCTGATGCTTTCAGAAAACTGCACACCACAAGCGATCGTCTCGTGGAGAAGGTTCAGGAGCTCACCGGCAAGACAACAGAGGCGTCTCTACAAGAAATACAGTCAGCATTAGCTCGATTAAGCGACAGATCGCGGAAAGAAAGACGCACTTAACTCGGACTCGATTTTACAAAAAACGACACATTTTTGTGGAGCCTGAACGCCACTAAATCTGACACAAGGGTAATGGTTCTCTGCCCACCCCCCTTCACCTTACAAAGTGATCGTCAAGGAGTGTACACCTACATACATTACACTCGCCCACAACAAAGAAATACTGGTTTTCTGTGCTGGGATCCCAACTTGAGCAATGTGTGGGCCCCACTTTGATCAATGGAAGGCAAAGCACTCACAGTCTCAGATAAAAATAAAGATGGCGACGTGAATGTTTCTTTCTTTCTGCGTGTAATGGAGAGACTCTTTATTAGAAAAAACAAATACTTTTGCCGGCGTGTTTATAACCGCTGGCATGCAACTCTTTTGAGGGGTGGGGAGTATAATGAAGAGGATGAACAAGCAAAACTGCTAGCCGGCCTAGTTGGAACGAATTCATTGTAGTACTTGCGTGAAAACAAACGGGGACGAAGAAAGGAAGCGCGTGTCAGTGCGCTTGTCCGTGTGTCTCCTTTCTTCGTCCCCGTTTGTTTTCGCGCAAGTACTACAATGAGGATGAACAAAATATTTTAAAAAGTAAATAATATAAATAAATACGAGATGCGCGATTGAGCCTCAGAGAGAGAGAGAGAGGGAGATAAACGTAGCGGAAACGCGGGGAGTTTAACCAAGGGACACTTGCGGTTGGCTACCCTGTACTGGGGAAGGGGAAAGGGGGTGCGAAAGAATGAAGGAGAAAGAGAGCTGGCTTTGTAGCTGCACTACAAAGCCATCGCAATATAGCGCTGTCTAAAATGCAGCACATGAACGTAGTCATTGAACTGTCGCAACGTGTAGTTCAGTCTTATTTCTCCAAGAAACCGCCGGCTGCGCGCTCACGCGCGCCTTGCAGGACCCAAATAGTTTTTCAAGCAACCAACCAACCGCACTAATGTTCTCTTAGCGACTCGCTTTGACGTCCGGGTAGCTAACCTCATACTAATATTTACAACTGGGACGTTGAAAAAGGATTGTTGTAATAGCACTGGATATTTTATGTGCGAGCGAATGAAGCAGTGTACTAAAAGGAGTGCTGATGCTTACAGCAGTACTAATCACCATTCCCAGATTCGAGTAATCTGCAGTGTAATACGCACGCGAGAATATATATTGTGACTAGGTGTTGTGCATACAATATGTATACTGTAATAGGTACCGTCACCTTCTTTGATGCACAGGAAAGAAAAGGGACTCATCGAGTGGTCGTTTCTGTTTGTTAAAGGAGTCCTGACACAAAAATTTTCACCCCGCGTTTTTTTGCTGCAATGTGTTGCTGGGGGCCTGTTAGTCATAACACGGCACATCGTTTGCTGCAGCGCGCGACGGATAATTAATTACAAGCTCCTCATTACCGACACTGCCTCAGTTTCGGTTTGACAGAGCTCCAAAAACGACAAGCCGCCGGGTGCAACTATCACCACCTAGCGAGTGAAACGCTCGGTCACGTGAGCACACAGAACTGTGACGCATTTCCGCGCGGTCTGTCATCGTCGGGCTCATCGTCGTCTGATGGCGACGATTTTCTTGCTGCGGGGATGGAAGAAATTTTCGACGTGGCGAATCACTTCAGGTTTGACCCGCTAGCGAGGAGCGATTCGTCGGGAAGCACGTCAAAACAGAAATGGCGGCTACGACGTCATCATAACTTGTACCGGCTGCAACGGTTACGTAGGGGAAGTAGGGGGGTCACCTCGGGTCACCTCCGAGGGTGTCAATGCACTAGGTGCGGCCTATAATGCTGGATCGCGCTCGCGAACTTCAAAATTCATATAAAATAACTTCCTAGCTTTATTCGCTGTCGATATTTTGCAGATGGTACACGCACGTACACGGGAATCGATCCAGCAGGTTATCTCGGCCGCGAAATTTTGTGTCAGTGCCCCTTTAAACGCAATCTAATGAAACCAAAAGACAACGAAGATAGGGAAAGTGTAGGGGACGTTACTTGCATATTTTAGCTGTGGTTCAGTAACTACACTCTAAGTAAAAAAGAACTAAAAGGGGTAGGGAGGTTTTCCTTTTGGGTATGTACTGCAAGGGGATAAACATTCAGTCTTTGAAGGATTAACTGCAAGAGGACTAACGGTTGCTCCTGTAAGGATTAATAGTTTATTTTCGGAAATGGTCCCTGAAGGAGCGGATGTTACTCCTGTAAGGACTAACAGTTGGTTTTTGGAAAGGGTCCCTGAAGGAGCAAATGTTACTCCTTTAAGGAGTATTGAATGATCCTCAGAAATGATCCTTGGGAGAGCGAATCACGCTTCGCAATCGTAAAAAATGGTGGCGAAGTTCCTGCGCTCTTAGGAACGGACATTTCACGGAAACATGGCACTTAAATATTGCTTTAGAAGTGCTACCCAACTTATATGTATTAACTGCTATTAATGCATTCATTGAGCGTTTGCAAGTAATAATGCTGGTTATTCGAATTTATTTGCCAAACTTGAGAGAAATTGTGTACACCGGCTTCAAGACTTGCCCTAGCGAGAATATTTAGTTGCGTGCCCTGATCCTTCAATCCTTTCAAACACTTTGAACTATGAACAAGGTAAAAACTTGGCGAGAAGTGGCAAATTAGGACACGGGAACACAAGTCACACGAATGACACCAAACACTCACACATGCACAGTGATTCAGCTTACAAACGGTTTTGATTTCTTGATTGTGTAATTTGCAGATAACCTACGGTGTTCTATCAAGTATTCAAGGAAGAAAGAAAAACACGATTCTATTAACATCAATCTTTATTTTTACGAAAACACCAAAAAGGAACGAATTCCATCATTTAGTTGGTGTAGGGCCTGTTCCCGAATAACTAGGGCGAGTCCTACCTGGAAGAAATACAAAAAAGAAAATTGTGTTACAAAATAAAGTAGCTAGAAGGGAACGGCTTAATCACGTAAGCTCCAATAATTGCGCAGTCGCATGCTCAAAAACATGCGACGCACAATGCTTTTTTAGTCTTCATATTATTTATAATACAATGTACCAAGGCAATGAAAATATTAAACTTACCTTCAAAATTAGCAGAGGGACGTTGTTTGCAGAGCCAGTAAATCCAGAAATTTTGATCACACCTCGATGTGACGCCGTCCATCTCTGAAGCTTCGCAGAAAGGAAGCTGCGATGGAGTCTTGCATGCATTTTTCCGCAGGAAAGTTATGATGCTGGGCCTAATAAACTGCCGGTGCACAGAAACAAACGCGCATGCGCGTCCACAATTGCAGCACATGCAGCGAGGTATGTTCTTCACAGCTGCGTTGATAGTCAGCGTAAATTGCGGCACTCGCTGGCCCCAAAACAAGAGCAAGAGAGATCACAAGTGACGAACACGACCCGCACTCCACACTCCGGCGAGCGATACTGAAGAAGAAAAAGTGCGGCGCGGAAGGATACCCAATATAAGCGCTGAAACGTCCGTCAGATTTACACGATTGTCACTTATTGGTGAACTAAGTTTCAAGTCCTCATAATTCATGACACAATATTAACACCCTACAAATTAAATTATTCGTTTCTCGCGTTATTTTCTTGATCGCAGCAGTAAGCGGGCCGACGCGCCGATGCCTTCCTGTCATCTGTGCAGTGGACTAAAGTCCCTAGATTTTTCCTCTTTACTCTTAGAAAGAACAGGGAAAAATCTAGGGACTTTACAGTGGACATTTGGAACATACGTTCGCCATATTCCTCACCCCTCAGGTCCCCGCCCCCTGCAACCCGCACCGCGACGGAGTAGAAAGGAGGGCTTCGGAACAATACGGCGCACCTGGCCGAAAGCTAAGCTCATGACCCTTGAAAGAGGCATTCGTGGGATGTACGATCCCTGCTTCGCGTTCGATGCTGAGCCTTGCTGCAAACAAGGGCCACAAAAAAAAAAAAACGTCTTCCCTTCAACGTCTACCCGCGGGAGCAAATGCAACCGTTCGTCCCCCCATTTGTCTTTTCCGAGGTACGTCTATGGTCCTCCGAATTTGCACACGACACGCACTTCGCGACAGTTGGTCCTCTTGCGGCTAAAGTCCCTAGATTTTTCCCTCCTTGCGGCCTAACGACACGATTTGAGGACTAAACCTGACTTTACTCCCCCTTCAGCCGGTTTTTTTCGTAGAGTGTATAATATAAATGGAAAGGATATAAAGTGGGCGAAAAATGAACTTGGGCAAGTAACCGAACCTACAACCTTCGCATGACGCGTCCGATGATCGACCAATTGAGGTACACAGCGGCGGACGCTTTACCATCCACTTTATTGGGTATTTTATGCTTTTGTGTAATCGTGGGAGTGTTAGCCAGCTCCGCTCGCAGCCATGACGGCGAATGTGGAACATTATTTTGTTGCCCTCAGGCGCCACGTAGTACGTGATCTTATTACGAGCTGGAAGACTGCCGGAGCGAGACCCTCGATATGAATGAACAAAACAGGGCTCACAGTCAACCAGCTAGAATTAAACAATAAAAAAACATCGACGTGTCGCCGACCGCCGATGAACTACAGGAAAGAAGAAACACCTGGGGCGCGGGAGTACAAAGGCTGACGTCACAGCCTCAGCTGTGCACTCTTGGGGGGGGGGGGGGGGGGGTCACGCCTATTTAGCACAGCCTCAAGGGGATTTTAGCGGCGCCAGGGAGCCTTCTCTGAAGAGGTAATCCTGTTCGCTGCAGCGGCGGTGGGCAGTACAGTAGTTGGCCTAAATTTCAGCTTCTCCTCAATGCACAGTTGCTAGCGGCGTTTGGAAAAGAGACGCACAGCTCTGATACCTAAAGGTGCGACATCTCTTAGCAAGAAAAAGGGGGCGGAAGTTTAACAAAGCCTCTTCGCGGTGTGGGAGCAGAAGCTGCATTCCACGAATCGCTGACATCTCGTAGCCAGCCAAGGCTGTGGCAAAACAAAGCCTGTCCGAACAGGACTGTTGTCGTCAATGGGGCCTGAATCTTTTGTTCATTAGCGTTGTTTACGCCGTTGCCGGCACTCCCAGTGCGTCGGCCCGAAGTTGCCCCTCCGAGAACATCAAAGGTCGTCGGTGATTCTGGCAACGATGGGTTGGGGGAGGGGGGATCAGTTTGTAGAAAACCGCTGTATCAACGAGAGTTCCTGTTTACAAAAACAAAAAAAAAAGCTCCGAGGAAAAGCCGACTTGTACATTTTTTAAAATTGTCAATTGAAACCACAAGACATATTATGTTTTGTGTAGCCGGTTTAAATGAATAACAAAAATGTTTCTTGAAATTCTGCTTGCTAAACTTCGGCGAAACTAAGCGCCGGAAATAATATTTTCAGTTGTCTTGGCATAGGTTTTATACCTGGCGACAACTTTCTGTGGCAGCACAGTCAAAGTTACGAGGGCGGAGCTTCTGCACATGTGTTACTACGCCAAGTAGTCCGTTTGCGGGCGATTGTTTACGGGCGCAGGAAAACGTGAAATCGACACCAGAAAGCCAGAAAACTAGAAACAACAAAAAACGAAAATTCTTCACGGGATAAGCCTTCTTGCTTACAATGCGAAAAGTCTTGAACACAATACCTATTTCTTTTCTTTTTATGTTTTCGTTTATGCTACGTAGTCTACAAAAGTTAACGTTCCCGGACTACATGCAGCAGCGTAGTAAAAAAGGTGTGTGCTTCGGTTCCGTAGCCTTGGCTGTGCTGCCACAGGAAGTTGTCGCCAGGTATAGTTACAGAGTCGTCTTTGCGACATTTTTATTTTCTGCAAACAACAAAAGGCATGCAATTTTAATTACTAGTTTTTAAATATTTTTCTTACAGTGGTAAAAGCTTACTTTGGTGCCAAGTCCAGGCATCCTTATTCTAAATAGCCAGGATTATGTGAATTGTTAATCTGTCTTTTCTTATCGCACAATGGCACAATGTTAGCAGTTTCTCCTTCAATGTATTTTTTCATCATAACGCAACATATGACGTCTTAGTTAGTAATAGTCCAGCTTCCAAATTCGTTGCCAGACCTCCACTGTGCGCGCCGACGAGAACCGGTATGTCTGAAACGATGGTTCAGACGAGTAAGGGACCACGTGGGCGTTAGGCGGCAGTGTTCTGCTTAGGAGCTGGCGGACCCGACGTGGTGCTGCTAGAGGACGGACGTATTTTTCGTGGGCTCCGGAATGACAGCGTCAGATAAGTGGATTTTTTTTTTTTTGCATGATTCGAGCTTGTTTTTTTAGTTAAGCCACTAGATTGCAGCTTAATAGAGCTTACAACTTTGTACTGTTGGTACAAAGTGGTGTGACAGTCGCTTCGGGTGTTTTTTTTTTAATATTTGTTTGTTCGGCCACCACGTGGCTGAAAGGTGCACGGGTGCTTTGAAGTGTAACATACTTGCGCAGTATCAGCGGAGTTTTGTGATATCATTTGGCTTTAAGTGTATCTAATCCGCCGCGCGAACGATCTATAGCCATGGTCAAAAAGACCGTAAAGTGTTCAGGATGCGGAATGGGGCGGAAAATAGAGGTTTGTGAGGATGAGACGACAGAGAGAGCTGACGCCAAGTGTAAGCAATGCGAGTTAGAGGCGAAGATGGAAATAATGATGGCCGCCCAGAATGAGCTCATGGTGAGAATCTCCGAGCTGGAGAAAGCGGTGGCGACAGAACGGGAAAAAACGATGGCTATGGCGGAAAGGCTTAAGTCAGCCGAGGAGGGATTAGCAAAGGTAGACATGCCAGCAAAGGTAGCCACGGGGAACAAGGAAGCAAGCGGCAGCGGGAACAATGGGGCATCGACCCCCACAGTGGTAGGCGCGAAGGGGGAAACAGGTTTGGAAAAGACAGGTGCAAGGGTCACAGGACCCACCTTCCGCGAAGTAGTCTTGGGAACGGGAGGGGACAAAACAACAGCAGTAGCACGCGCTAGTAACAGGTGCAGTGGCCAGGTGCGGGACAGTCCAGCAGAAAAGTCGGATCACGTGATAATCGCCGGGGACTCGAATTTAGCTACATGCGCAGAAGCAGTCAAGGAAAGGGTGAGAGGCGACAAACGAGTTTTAATAGGGAAGTTCCCGGGCCATAGGCTGGGATCAGTGATGAAACAAGCTAACGCAAAACTCGCAACTAAGTCTAATGGACGTAACCTCGTGATAATCGCGGAGGTCTAAACGACGTCTTGAGTAACGAATCAGCCGAACTAGCGACCACATTGGCGAAAGGTGTCGATGACATGCGCGCCATTTCCCCTCAGGTGCAGATAGTGGTATGCACAATACCGGAGGTACCGGTGCGTGACGGCAACCTGCAAAGAGCGGTTGTCGACGCAAACAAAGAGATATGGCAGATGAGTAGAGAGAAAGGCATCGAGGTAGTGGAAATAAACAGAGAGGTGCACAGGTGGGGTGGTTTTCGAAGAGACGGAATACACTTCGACAGGAGGCTTGGCCATGAGGTGGGTTGGCGTCTTGCAGGACGCGCAGTAGCTTTTTGGGGGGCACGCGGGCCCTTCGGTGCCCATGGTAGCTTATAATGAGGAAAACAACCAGGGGGACTCTTTGACAGGTAGTATAGCGAAAAAAACAGAGAAAAGGTAAAAGAAGGGAGAAGGCGCGTGTTGCAATTAGTTATATTAACATGCAGGGTGGCAGAAAAAAGGCAAAATGGTTAGAGATTGAGGAACAGTTAAACAAGGAACAGATAGGTGTTTATGCGGTTACAGAAACACACCTTAGAGACTTGGAAGAGCCACCACATATTGAAAATTATGTTTGGGAAGGATGTAACAGGATCACATCAGAAAGGAGAGGTGGGGGGGTTGGAATGCTAATTCATAGCAGAACAAAATGGGAGAGAGTGAAACAAACGTGTTCAGAGCACATATGGGTTTCGGGCACAGTAGGTGGAAAGAAAACGTGGCTAGGTGTAGCTTACTTGTGGACAGGGAATAACTGCAGAGAAAAGAATCTGGAGATAGTGAAATGCATAAGCACCGATATTAAAGAATTTGGTCATGATGCCGAGATAATCCTTCTAGGGGACATGAACGCTCACATTCATGACCTTGACGGATATTCAGACACCAATGGCAAGTTACTGCTAGATCTCTGCGAGCAACATAGTCTTGAGATAGTTAACGTGGGGCCTAAGTGTGAGGGGCAGATCACGTGGGAAGTCAGAAACAGGCAATCGAGCATTGATTACTGTCTCATGACAGAAGGAATATATGACAAACTTAGAGAGATGAGAATAGACGAAGAAGGCATTAACAGCTTGGGTAGTGATCATAAACGCATAATATTACAAATGGGATATAAAACTGAAAATAAGAACACAGAATCAAAGTTTGGCAGCTCGTATCTAAATGACAAACAAATAACAAATATAGCCGCAAGAGTCGAGGAAAAAGTAGACGAACTACCAGGCAAAGACTGGAAGTATAGTGAGCTGCTACATGTAATCACGAAAGAAATGGAAATAGAGAAGAAAACTATTCGTTGGAAAGGAAAGAAAAAGCCAAAAAGTTGGTGGAACAAAGAAATCCGGGAAGCAATCGAGATGCGACGTCAGGCATCACGGGAGCACAGACAGGCAAAAAAGGAGAAGCGACCACAGGACGAAGTCAACCAAATATGGGAAATATATTTAGAGCAAAAATCCATTGTGCAGAAATTAGTCGAGGCAAAAATTAAAGGTGAAAGTGAACGCTGGATGACAGAGATTCGCGAAAAGAAGAAGGCCGCGCCTAGGATATTTTGGAGCCACCTAAAAGCGCTGGGTAGGAAGTCTGTCACAATGCAACAGCATATGTTAGATGAAGGAGGAAATAAATTGGAAGGATATGAAGCGCTAGGTTACATCCGAAAGATAACAGCCGATTCGTTTAAAAAGGTCCCCCAGGGGATTCCCCCGGTGAGTAAAAGTACGCAAAGGAGTGCAACCGACGAAGATGTAGTACTAGAGAATTTCAATTGGAAGAAGGCCGAAGGAAAAATTCCTAAGCGCACTACTCCGGGCTTAGATGGGGTTCCCGTCAGCCTCATTAACGAACTCGGACATAACACTAAAGAAGCACTGCTGAAAGCCGTAGAAAAGTGCTTGCAGAAGAGGGAAATACCAGACAGTTGGCGAAAAAGTAGAATGAACTTAATCTATAAAGGCAAGGGAGAAAAGGATAACATTCGCTCGTATAGACCGCTAACAATTACATCGGTGCTATACAGGTTGGCGATGCAGGCAGTAAAATTAAAAATAGAAGCGTGGGTAGAACAAAATGATATTTTGGGAGAACTTCAGAATGGATTTCGAATCGACAGGCGGTTAGACGATAATCTGTTTGTTCTTACCCAGTGTATAGAAATATCTAAAATAGAAAACAGGCCCTTATACGTAGCTTATCTAGATATCACCGGGGCGTATGACAACGTTAATCATGAAATTTTGTGGGATATATTGAAGGAAGTGGGCATAGGTGACGACTGTGTACAGCTTTGAAGGAAATATACCGAGAAAATACAGTTTGTATAGAATGGGAAGGAATAAGTGGCAAGGACAGCGTTGAAATTAGCAAGGGGCTGAGACAGGGATGCCCTCTGTCCCCGCTGTTATTCATGCTGTACATGGCGAGGATGGAAAAAGCGCTAGAAGGTAGCAACATTGGATTTAATTTGTCACACAAACAGGTCGGAGCGATGGTTGAGCAGAAGCTTCCTGGTCTATTTTATGCTGATGATATTGTCTTATTTGCGGACAGTCAAGATGATATACAGCGACTGGCAGATATATGCGGAAGGGAGTGTGAGGCTCTAGGACTAGGATTTAGTGCAACAAAATGTGGATTGATGGTATTCAATGATCACGGAGACCATACGGTCTTAATACAGGGCCAAAAAATACCGAGGGTAAGCGAGTACAAGTACCTCGGAGTATGGGTAAATGAGGGGGATAGATATATGGAAGTACAAGAGAAAGCATCGGTAGCAAAGGGAAAGAGGAATGCTGCAATTATGAAGCACAGAGCTTTATGGGGATACAATAGGTACGAGGTGCTTCGAGGGCTGTGGAAGGGTGTGATGGTTCCGGGGCTTACATTTGGGAACTCAGTGGTGTGCATGAAGTCAGAGGTGCAATCAGGAATGGATGTAAATCAAAGGACGGTGGGCCGCCTCGCGTTGGGCGCTCACGGGAAGACGACAAATGAGGCGGTAAAGGGTGATATGGGATGGACAGGCTTTGAAGTGAGGGAAGCGCAGAGCAAAATGAGATTCGAAGAGAGGCTGAGGAAAATGAAGGAGAGTAGATGGGCAGAGAAGGTTTTCAGGTATTTGTATAGAAAAAGCGTTGACACGCAGTGGAGAAAAAGAACTAGGAGGCTCACCAGTAAATATACGGCTGGCAGTGCGGGCGATATGACAACAAGGAGCATTAAGCGGAAGGTCAGAGAGGCGGAGAGGACTTATTGGATGACAGCGATGGAAAAGAAGCCGGCTCTGAGTAACTACCGAAAAGGAAAAAACGAAATAAGGAGGGAAAGGTTTTATGATAATTCAAGGGGAAGCGCTTTACTGTTTGAAGCAAGGTCGGGCTGCCTTAGAACGCGTAGTTATAAAGCGAAATTCAGTAACGAAGAAGAACAATGTACATGCTGCGGGGGAACTAAGGAAACGATGGAACATGTACTGATTGAATGTGGCGATATTCACCCAGGTATACGTGTGGGCACGAGTCTACATGAAGCCTTGGGTTTTAGGGACAACAATGGAAAGCTGAACACGTCCGCGATAGAAATAAGTAAGAGACGGTTAGAGTATTGGTGGCAGAAAAGTAGAGATAAAGTACAAAAATAAATAACTGGGGGAAAAAAAAAAGGTCATTCTGCCTTAAGAGGCAGAGAGATGGACCGTGAATTTATATTTTTTGGTATAATAACGTAGATTTAATCAATGTAGGTAAGGCATTAGGACAACATGAAACAAGGAGGAGGAGGAGTAATAAAACTTTATTAAGGGAAACCAGCAGGTTTAAGTGGCCGGGCCTAGGCCAAGGAAGTTTATTTTTTTTTTCTTTCGTTTTTTTCGCCTTCGAGCCAGGTGGCAGACATGTCACCGCCCCGTTATAAAGGGGACGCTCATAGCATCCATCCATCCATCCGGGTGCACAACTCGTCACATTCAAGCGAAATATAAGAATACCGTGTTGAGGGGTAAGAGCACGGCTAAAGCCGTGCTCCTTCCCCCCAACTGAGCAATGTAGCAGTCTTCAGGGTTTTCGCGGTATGATCTGGACGAGTATAATCACGGGAGAGTGCCAGTGAATGCGGTGGAGGTCACGCGTCGAGCCTGTGGAAGGGAAGGGGATACATGGGAGTAATAGGAGTAATTAAAAAAAAATATGGGAATGATTACAACGGGGCGGTTTTTATTCGTTTGCTACCCGTTCTTGCGCAACATCTTGTTAGCTTTATCGGGTGATCATCGAATGTTGTTAGATCTAAAAAAAAGGCTTATACACATAGGCGTACGCAAAGGGGGGGGGGGGGGCAGCCGCCCCCTCTAATCACCTAAAAGGGGGGGCGCAAAATCTGCCCCGTACATTAACCCTGCTAATCACCTAAGAGGGTGGGGGGGGGGGCGCAAAATCTACCCCATTCATTGACTTAGTGGGGGGGGGGCGCTGCGATGAACCTTTGCCCCCCCCCCCATGCTTATACAGAAGGGCGAAAAAGATCAATCGAAACGTGCTTCTGTTCGCCCAAACGGAGACACTGAACATGAGAAGGCCTTTAAAAGGTTTAATGACGCCGCGGAATAGGCAGATGAGCTCACCCAACACCCAACAGAACCTTAAGTGTTCAAATCTGGCTAGAAATGGCACAGTACTCCAAAGCTTCCCTTTCCTACTGGTTGTCCTGGCAGAACAACCAGTGAGAGGCGGCTTCAGATGAGGTGGCCTATCCTTTCCTTGAACTTCTTTCACTGCCATTTCCCCTCCCCCTAAGGAGGCGGAGTCCAGGCGTCTGTCTCATCCTCAAACCGCTGCCTCAAACGAACTCCCCCTTAGTCTTTCCTTCTTTTCCTTCGCGCTTACTTGAGAGCTTCTCCGGCGTGCGTAGAAGCAGAAGAACTCTGGTACAAGTAAATCAGAACACGTGCTGGCAAAAGACCTGTGTGGGTCGTTCTCCACAAGTGTTGACGAACTGACGGCTGGTGCGAGCCCACATTCACCGCGTTTCATTGAGACTGTGTAGAGTCTGGAACTACGTGCGTTGTGCTTTCGAAGACTTGTTTCACCAGGACCACGCAACTGGCTGGTGAGTATTGCTTTGAGCATCCACTTCGACTGCATTTTTCTTTCTTTTAGATTTATTTATGTGCATGATACTGCCGACCTCTGCACTGCAGACTGAGGATGTCAAGGTCATTTTGTCGTCATAGTTAATATATTGGCTTTTCATGTGACGCATATTTCATGCATCCTTTTACCGTTGTCATTCTTCAATGTGAATCTGTGATTCACACACTTGACAAAACCGCGAATGAGGATCGCAGTCTGTTTATTGTTGTAAGTTACTACAGTCCATGTCGTATGAATCCAACGGATAATTAGGTCAAGGAAAACATAGGGGACTATAATAGTTGTCAGTACTTGCAGTGTAGTAACCACGACATCGAATAAAATGAATCAAAGTGGAAGAAAAATCCCCCTTTTCGTCGGTGGGATCCGAACCTCCAACCTTTTGGATTCGGATCTGACCCATGTACAGGGTGAAACGGTGATCGAGAGTACAAGCTCTAGTTTGAGATTCTACGAAGTTGCATGTCTTGTGAGGCAGGGGGAAGAATAAACTGGTTGAGTGGCGCAGCCTAGGCCTCCCACGTGGAGACGTCGACGTCTTGCCTCTTCGCCGCATCGCGGGTTTGCTGTGTGGCCCATAGCTGATCGTCGAAGCGGGAGCTACGCAGGGCGGCGCCCCGTCTCGACGCGAGGGTCTCGGTATTAACATTGATATTGAACCTGAGATTCCCAGAGCATGTGGGGAAGCGATGCTACTTGTGTCTTGCACATCTTACAAATGTTGGTAGTGTATATGTCAGGGTAAATCTTGTGATATCGTTAAAGTGACGGGTACGAGTTTGTAGCAGGCGCGAGGTAGCCGCCTGGCCTCTGCATAGCTTGTGGTTAGGCGGAAGGAAAGATTCTTCGAGAAAGGTAGAATGATTTGGTGGGATCGTTGTAGCTGGTGAGACGATCGCGGTCAACGCCTTCACCTGTGCGACCTCCGGCACGGTTGACAGTAGACCTCGTGCAGCGGAGTGAGCTACCTCGCTAAGGTTGGTGAGATGCGGATGGACGTCGCCTGCATGCGAACCAAACGATAGGGCCTTTGTTTTCGTGTGTAGAAGAGGTTTGGTGTAGAATGCGTAGTGCTATAGGAAAAAAAAATGTCGAGAGCTTGCTAGAAAAAAGATATGGCGAGAGCTTGAGGAGAGTGGCCGTAGAATGTGGCTCATTCAAATTTTCTACGTTTTGTCATGTGTAATCTAATCTGTTTTCTCAATCATATCAGACGAAAGATGAGCCATATATTCTGGACAATGGACGTCAGCGCCGTTGTCTAGAATAAAGCCCCTCCATGCGTCAGCAGATGCGATATAGGGGCTTTAGTCTAGAACGTCGAACTCTATCAGATAGCGAACGCGCTCCGCGAAACTGATGCCGATGCCCTAATCTTTATCGTCTTACTGGCTACCCCTGTGCTGATAGCGATGGAGATTGAATTTACTAGTTTAACATGCCGCTAACAAGTCATTACTGTTCGATAGAAGCGGCATTTTCTAAGCACAAAGAAGAGGACTCGATAAACAAAGATAGGCGCATTTTATAAGCCTCAGGATTTTCAATAGAGTTTTCCATCCATCCATTCATTATAAAGGCCAGAATTCTCGCGTGCAAAGCAGAGCAATTCTTTCCTGTTCAGCTTGTATAACATAGCATTCAAAATATCCATTCAAAATAAAATGTATTGTAAAAAACATTCTATTTTAGCTGTCCTTGTTTCACGTGCATTAGAGAACGCAGTAGGACATTTATTTAAAAATATGAAACCCGGTCCAGCATTTTCGTGGAAAGTGATGGCACTTGGGAGCGCGTCAGGTCTATTTTGACATGGATCGAAGTGTCAGGCATGGCATGGAAATGACATCTTCCGAGGACAGGTGGTAGCGCTCGCATATTTAGTGTGCGAGTGTGTAATCCTGTTAGCTACAGCCGTGTGAGCCAGGAAGCAGGTGTTTTTTGAAGTTCCCTTCTGTTTTGTTGAGGGCAATGAAGCCCTGTGCACAACCGAATTTCTAAGGTGGTTTAGTGCATTCTTCATTTTTTTATGCTTCTCATGGGTAAGCAAGCTCCGCGTGAATTCTCAAGAATGTTTCTTTCTACGTTAATCTTATGCTTCGACGTCGACGGGTCTGCGACTCGGTATTTGAAGGGGGTAGGCCAGTTCTCAGTACGTGCGTGTGCTTTGGGGCCTCTCGGTTCCAGAAGTTTTCTCTAAGCTCACAGTTCGCGAAAATTATAGCCTGTCACTGCAAGTCTGTCTGCATTGGGGAGATACTGCTCCTACTTTACGAGGCAACTTCTGAAAACCTGCCCCGAGATAGCGCACACTCTCGAGCAGACCGTACCTGCAGTCGTAGTTTTCGAGGAGGGGCTCTTCCAACGCCTCTTTCTATCCATGCTCTCCGTGGCTCTCGACCTGTCTCCTTTGTTTTGTGTTCGTCCTCTTTGTACACGTATGTTTCTGCCGCAAGAGATCTACTTTTTAAGTTACTCATCCATTTATTTGAAAGAAAGCGTTTGTAGCCTATCGGCAAGCCAATCTCTTTGAGAGCGTGTGCCCTTAGTTCGAGAACAAGGTACGCCAAAGAATTTTGTTTTCTTGCATACATTTATTGCTTCCTAACACACAGTTTCCTCTTTCAGTCGCCATAGCAGTGCTTACACGTTTAAAACAGTGGTAACTTGCCTAATGGCGTTATACGCTATAGCTCTAAGCCACCAAGCTGGGCGGTATCAGTTTAACTGACCGTCCCATATGTTTTTCATGCAATATGAGCTTATTAATTAAAGGAGCCCTGAAACACTTTTTCAGCGTGGTCAGAAAACGCTGCCGATCGGTAGCCGAGGCTTCTCAGAACATGCGAGCCAAACATTATCACTCAGCAGGTGGCCTGGAATTTACAATTAATTCTCAAAATCAGCTAGAAATCGTTCTTTCGCCTTTCTACAAATGATGCCAGATACCCAAATAGCCGCGCCATCTACCCAAATTCACGGCCATTGGCTGATGTGAGCATCGTGATCTGCGTAGTTGCCGCTGCCGCCGCGGGAGGCCAGCACGTGCTCGCTCATGCGCACGCTCGGGGTCACACTGAAAGTAAGCCACTTGTTCGAAGAAAAAAGAAAGAAAAAGTGCCCAAGGTCATGACGCGCGCGTGATGTAACTTCTTTCCCCCGTACCATCCCTCCCTGCTTAGCTTCTAGCGCGTTCGGCGGGACTGGACTCGTTCTTGACTGATTCTAAAAATTTTTGCGCTGGTCAATTCATGAGGCAATAAGTTCTGTAACGAGACCATTGGACGGTTACTAGGAAAAGTGTTGCAAGCCCCCTTTAAACTACCCTCATATTGATCAATGTTCTTGCATTTGTTTTTCCAATTTAGGCGTCATCGAACCCGCAACGCATAGATTGGAGCCTCCCTGAAGGCGTCCATTCTCAAGTGCAGGTTCTGTGCAAGGACATCACCGAGAGGACGCAAGGACACATCTTATGCTCCCGTTCCTTGGTTCCATATAGCGGAATTTCACAATCTAGAGACTTACGGAAAATTATATCCACAACTCTTTGCAAGCTCACCTCACCGCGTTGATTTCCGGTGTTCTAGAAGCCTCGCTTCCCCTGCAGCCTTATTAGCCGGCAAAAGAGCACAATCAGCTATGCCAGGGGAAAAGAAACGAGTGAAATATTGGAACCTGTCCATGGATGATCTGAACACTGATTCTGTTGACACTGAAGATACTGATGTTCTCGAGCTTTACCGGAAAGGGCCGGAAGATTACCGATGCCTAGACGACAATGAATCAGAACGTCGCGTTGACGAGACAAGGGCGGTCGCACTCGCATACGAGAAGCTTTCAGAGAAGGAAGCGGCCATTCTTCGCCGATTGTTGAGATCAGGACGACCTGTGGAGGAGCTTTGCCTGCACGATATTTCTCTGTGCGCGTTCAGGCTCGCCTTCGACAACCTCGAGCAATGTCCTTCGCTGAGTAGTTTGTATATCCATGTCGACCTTCAAGGCAAGGAGTTGGGCAGAAGATTTTCAGCAGTATTTACAAGCCTACAGTCATTGGAGCTGAGCTGCGACAACACAGGGAGTCGATTCGTGTATCATATTGCAAGCTACATGCGACAGAACAAGACGTTGAGGGAACTGCGCCTTTGCAACTCCTGTGGCGGTGACGAAGGTGCCGCTGTCCTCATCGAAGCCCTCGCGGAAAACAATACACTCAAGCTATTCGCATTGAACGACATCAAGTCTTCTTCCGACACCTTAGTCGGCTTTGCGAAGATGCTTGCAACCAACCGGACGCTGGAGATGGTGCACCTGGGTGAGGTGCGCTGCGGGGAAGTCGTCAAAGTGTGGTCGCTGTTGGCACAGGAACGCTATGCCGGCGTCTTCCAGAGGCTTCAGGTCGTGTGGCCCGATGAGCTTCTATCGTTGCTCACCGTACTCATCCGCAGAGAAGTGTGCGCCCCCACGGTGTCCGCCGGGGTCACTTCCTCGATCGACGAGGGAGTTCTTCGAGAGTTTTTTGACGCCGTGGCCGAAAACAAGACACTTCGTCGACTATACTTCGATTCTGAAGTATTCGACGCTCTGGCGAACGGAATAGCCTTCGTAGTGAAGAGTACCAGGACCCTGTGGGAAATCCATGTCACGATGGAGGCGCAGCGTGGTAGTGAGTACCAACTGATAACCATACTCAATGCCCTGAAAGAGAACAGCTCCATTACGCACTTCGCAATGTGCATCGAAATGGTGACGCCCGAAGTTTCGACGTCCCTTGCAGAGTTGCTCGCCGCGAACAAGGCGCTGACGGACATTTACTTGTGCGAGGAATCGAATATCTCGCCCACAGCAGGGCAAACCATCCTGCAGGGCTTACGGGCTAACTACACCCTGACTGAACTCGGGGTTTGCTCGAAGTTCGATGAAAACAATACAACACGTGACATTGAAGCACTGTTGAAGAGGAACTTTAGGATCCTCGAACAGGCTGCGGACTTCGTTATTTCTGGCGGTGACGTGAGTGACCAAGTAGGGCCGTATGCTCTGAAGAAAGTGCACAGCTGGCTTTGTAGAGATGTTGAAGTTCAGAACAGAGAAGACAACGGAGGAGACGCTACAAGACATACGGGCAGTTTTAGCTCGCGTGACTGTGTGATTTCGGCGTTCCAAAACAAGGCCTATTTTGATTTTCAATGAGCTCACATTATTGCTGTCTCTCAGTGTTTTGTTGTCCGTGTTAATTTGTTAATGTTGTGCCCAGACAGCATATATGTAAGACGCATGAAGGTATAGATGTGTACTGTGTACTATATTTGAGCCATTTGGGTCATAACTTTATTACTGTATTTTGTGTAGTGCGAAAAAATAGTGTTTGTTCGTGATTTGTTCGTGATTTCGCTGATGCATTTTTTCATTAAAACATTCCTTTACACACTTAGTAATGTCCATCACTTTACCGTCCAAATGCTAAGTTGGCTTTTTTTCTATATTCTAAAGGCCCCTCCGTTGGAGGCTATTACCTAGGGGACATATGGGACACTGTCAAAGGCAACATTACGATATTGCCACGCGTTTTTCTTGCTTTATTTTGACGAATTCGGGTTGCAACCCTACAAACTGTTACCATCACTCGGCGCACACCACGCCTCAATGTTCGGGAAGCTTCGCGGTTATTTTAGATGGTTATGTTACGATTACGCGCAGGACGCGAATAGTCAAGTTTATTCGAGAGGTTACGCGAGCGCTAGCGATAACGCTGGAAGGTTCGATGGATACTCTATACAAGGCGACGCGTTAAGGCGATGATCAGATTGTCGACGGCCGACGCTCTGTTCGCCGCTATCAGTCTACAGCGTATATTGCTTGCAGCGTGACTTTTCGTTACGCGGGCGCATGTTCGCACAAATAAAAAGTTTCGTCTTGAACCTGCCGAGTGCTGCCTTGTTCAACGTCACAACCACGGGACAATATACAAGGCAATGGAAAAATTCATAATATAACAGAATACTATCTGCGGTTTAACGTCCCGAAACCAATAATAAATGCAGAAAGGCAATGATTGTGCAGTCAAAACGCTTAAACTTACCACCACGGAAGGAAGAGTTCTTTTTACCTTTGAGTAAATATAAAAACGGAGGGAAGAGAAAAGAAAGGGAGAGCCATAAAAAAAGGCTAGCACGGATGAGTAGCATTCAGGACAAAAGATACAACCGCAGAAGTTTAAACTGATTAAAGTCGAGTTCTCTTGCGATTTCGGATGGCTGGTTATTTCACTCATTTGTAGTGCGTGGTACGAAAGGTCGCGATTTCGCGGGAAATAATGCGTTTTAGCTTGAAAGGATGATCATGACGAGGCAGCTGTTATGGCGAAGTTCGCGTCGCGACTGTGTACAGGGTGTTTTTTTTTTTTTGGGGGGGGGGGGGGGGGGGGGGGGTATTACAAATTTTAGAATAAAAATGCTGTGACCCTCAGGCCCCTGTCGTGTTCGCAAACAAACTCTACGCCGAGGCTGAAAAACTTTGCCGCACCTAAAGTTTAAGAGTAATTCACAGAAATTCGTTAAAATTTTTCAATTATCAGCTTGAAGGCCTTTGGTTATATGGAAGAGTTGTAGGGCGTAATTTGATCTAATGATCACCGAAATTCACGGCCCCGATCGAGGTGACCCCGAAAATGTGCGCACCGGGCTCGCAGGAAAACGTCAGCGATGTTACGTCAGACCGGAAGCCCACGTGACGATATTTAAAAAGAAATGGCGGGTCGCAGTAGAGCATGATCAGGAAAAACGGCAAGGTGTCTCCAATACCCAATTGGACCGCTTAATTTTTGCGTTTGGTGTGCAGGCGGAGGCGACGGCGGAATGCACGCATCGGTGACAGAAGCAAAGCTTGCGGCAACTAAACTACGCCCACTGAAATACAATATAGACGCGTACCATCCAGGAAGGATTCAAGACAGAACAGAAAAGGGAGGATTTTGTGCTGATGGTACGCATTTTTTTTGTATTTCAGTAACCGTGTACCAACTAGCCCTACAACAAGTTCTCCTAAAAAACAACACCTGTCGGAACATGATCCGCAGGTCCATGGTGTCCACATAGTGTCCCTCCGAGAACCCCAAAAGTGCGTGGTTCTCGGAACAGTGCACTTACATTGACCATGCCTGCCTACCGAACCCAAAGTGAGTGTTCACGCCACTGTGTTCTCTCAGTCGACACCCCGCCCCCCCCTTCCCACCCTGCGTGGGTCATCACACGGCTCTTAATTAGAAGTGAAGACGACTTATAGAAGCGAAACGAAGAAAAGCTTCCACCCGCCCTTGTAATCCGAACACGTGCGGCTTCTTGGAGCTCGGGAATCAAGAAAGCGGCCTTGCAGGAGCGTCCTCTTCGAAGTGGCAAAGGCAGGTACTTCACCACCGCCATGAACACGACGTGAATCATGGCTAAGTGTCTCGCTCAGTTGCTCACTTATTTCTGGCACTCTCAACCAGACAAGTTTAGAGCAGAAGGATGCATATTTGACAACCAAAAGGGACACTAAAGGCAAATAACAATTTTTGTCAGAGTGAAAGCTCAATGTGTGAGAAGGTCTAAAACGTCAATAGTATCAACAGCAGTGCTCTAGTAATCGAGAAATTATGGTCAATGTAGGACGCGATGTGCGCCACGAGTGGGACATTTTGGAAATGATCCTGATGATGTCGAAGAGTACAATTAACCACTAGTAATCAAACTATTTGCAATAAAAAAAAAACCTTCTGTGCATCACAAGGTGTAATAAAATGCTGCTTGTTCGTTTATGTTTGATTCATGGAAAAAAGAACCTCTTGGCGCTACCATGGGGAACGGCGCGAGTGGTTCAAAGTGCCGTTTTCGTCGAGCTGCGCGTGTCTCAGTGGTAGTTTCGGTGTCGCGTTCTGCTGTGTATGGCCCCGCCACGGTGGTCTAGTGGTTATGGCACTCGACTGCTGACCCGAAGGTCGCGGGATCGAATCCCGGCCGCGGCGGCTGCATTTTCGATGGAGGCGAAAATGTTCGATGCCCGTGTACTTAGATTTAGGTGCACGTTAAAGAACCCCAGGTGGTCGAAATTTCCGGAGCCCTCCACTACGGCGTCTCTCATAATCATTGGTGGTTTTGGGACGTTAAACCCCAGATATTATTATTATTATTCTGCTGTGTATGCTTGGCTCTGGCTATTTTCGCCCTGTCGACACCACTTCTGCTGCTGCTGGCCAAGCTAAGTTCCGTTACAGTGAACTATATAGTTTCCGAGTGGCCCATGGCTGCGTCTTGGCAGGGTTGATGGCCACTGTTGCGCAAGCAACCGTAGCTTCGGCAGCCAGGCAATAAAGGCGGGCAACGTTGGGCACGGCAACTGCTACGTCAGAATGTCCAATCAGGCGGGTCATTTGAAGTGCGCTAACGCCGTGCGAACCACTAAAACGTGATTTTCTTTCAAAGTAAGCATTTCCTAGGCACGAAACAAGCACTACGAGGTTTCTGCAACGCTATTGCAGCAATCAACGTCGACTTAATATTTGCCTTTAGTGTCCCTTCAAGAATACCGGAGAGCCCCGCCTAGATGGCCGAAGCGGCCGAGCCGTACGCCTCCGAGACTCAATTGTAGTCGAGCTCATGCACTCAGGCATGTTCTGCGAAGGTGGAGTCACCCGCAGTCCGGCTCATGACGTCCGTACGGAGTGCGCACCCTTTGGTGCAGGCTTGTGCGCATCCGCCTTAATAGTAATTTTCAAGAACAACGTGGAATTTCAAATCACGACAAAACGAAGAGGGAAAACACGAGACCAGGGAGTTGTTAGGCAGCGCGCGGCTTGTTTTTCCTGTTCATTTTTTCCTCGCTTAAAATTCCGCCCTGTTCCTCGCAAAAAGAAGTTTATGGTGAATGCCACTGGCGGACTCGGAGTGGCCGACGAACTTACGCCGGAGCACTCCACTCCGGCGGAGAACATCCGAAGGAAATCTGCCGCTGGAACACAAGCACCCTCGCCAGAGCAAACGGTACGGGGCGCTAGCGCACATCTGCTTCGCAAGCGCCCAGCATTCATCGCCGTTCGCGCAGTTTTCGCGTTCAGGGTCGCGAGCGGAGAGAACGGGCGCGGTCGGACAGCGCAATTTATCGCAAACGCGTTACGCCATGCTCTGCGCACGCGCGGGGAGCTTGCGACTTCCGGTAGAATCCGCCGCTTTTCGCGGAGTAGAGAGAGCTGCTCCGTGGAGTGAATGGCGCCGGAGCTGCTCCACATCTGCCAATGAAACACGCAGGGAGCACTCTCAATCCGCCACTGGAACAGACTTGCTCCGAATGGAGCAGAAAAACTGCTATACCGGAAGTGCTCCGAATCTGCCAATGGAATTCACCATTAGAGTATGTGTAGCAGCTACATGAACGAACAGAGTGGTCCACAGAAAAACACAACACGTTCCATAAAGGGAACGTGAGCACAAAACACGTGCCGGACACAGCGCTTGTTGCAGCACGACGCATAATGATAACGCCCTTATTATTGTGCCATTGTTATACCTGGACACTTACGATAGCGATCGATTTCGATTCTCATTGATCACCATCTAAGGTATCCTGTGTGACTGGCACACCTATTACGTTAAGTTGCGAGGCAGGCTGGGACGCGCGCGTTGCTCAGTTCGCACTCTAATCAGCACATCATCACGCATCTAGCCTTCAGTGCAGTACATTTACATCTACAGTCCATGTGCAAAACCAATGATTCATCGCCCTGGGTGCGGCGATGACAGTTGACGGCAACATCAACGCATCACCGCGCTGTGTGACGGCGCAGGTTCGCCAGGCAACATGTTAGCTGTTCGCAAGTCATCGGCGCTGCTTTCATCGATAAGAAATGTAACTGAGCCCCATTAATTCAGAACAAACAATAACCGCGGGCACTGTCATAATCGCGGCGTACTCTGCGGGGCGGTACACTTTGAGGGCGGCTGCATATGTCTCCCGAGCATTGCTTCGGACAGTGGACACTGAGAACATTCGAGTCCCCCTTACCCCTGGAACTATTCCACGGGAAGTTGCAGATGAAAACCTCTACTGTCTTTCAATTAAAAACTGGCTACTGGACAACAACTATCCATAACTCGTATTTGAACGTAGGAAAAGAGCCACAAAATACGCGGATTATGTGAGATATGAGCATTAAAATGCGTTGAAGACAAGAACAAAAAAAAAAGAAAACTAATTGTACACTGAAACAACGTAATTTTTAATATTACTAGCGTCACACCCATGAAATATCACGCCATATTTATCGCGTGTTTTCAAAGCTCACAGCTATTCGTAGTATTTTGTGCGGTGTATTATTAGGTCACGTGGTCAATCGCGTTCATGGCGGCTCAATTTCGTATTTTAAGGTATGAATGCCCAACGAGGCGCCGTTTCTTCCCATGAAAGCCGTAGTTTTTAGCACTGTAATAGTAATGTTTATGCATCGGGCTGGTTTCAGCTTTAATGCTAGGTGGTGTGCTTACAGAGAACACCGTTCACATGACAAAGTACGAACGGCGGTGTATGCTAATGCATGCTCCAAAACGACGACGTAGTGCTGTGACAAAAATACTAACGTGATGTTTCTCCAGAGGACATGTAGATGAACGCATATCGAAGCACGCTACTAAAGGCAATGTGAAAGCTTACTGATTCTCGCCCATTGCGTTTTTGTGTCTCTGGTATTATTCGCAATGTGCGAGGCCCTATAGGTGGCGAGCGAAGCAAAAATAGCGGCAGGAGGGCATATATGCTGCTGAACAGTTCCCGCCGTATTGTTGTGCTTTATATACCTCAGGCCATAATCACCTTCTGAGAGAGCCTTATTTTTGTGGCAAGAACACGCCCATTAGTCAGTCCTCTGCATGCTTCCCCATTTCCCCTAGCCTCACTATGCTGCTGATATCGCACTTAACTCCTCGAGTAGCTTCGCGCTAACCTATCTTCTCTGAAGAGGGTGTGCGTGTTTAAAGAGATTGCCTACCGCTGGACAAAATATTTGGATTGAGGTGAAGATGAGAGCACTTTTTGCCGCGTTGATAAGAACAAGCATGTTTGTACCCCATAAACAAGAAAATGTATTCTTAACTCGGCTCTGCCAGTGAAAGAGACGTGGACCGGCAGCGGCACATCACCGCGCTGTGTGTCGACCGATCAGTCTAATACAAAGACACGTGGGTAGACATATTGCGATTGCAAACAAGAATGTGTCATAATTGTATTTCGTACGCTTCTGGCAGCCTTTTTTTTCCCTTTTTTTTGCGTCAGAGAGAACTCCTGCGATGTCCTGCGTTAGTCGTGCGCGTGAGACTGTCTTCTCCTGTTTTCCGATAATGTCTCGCCGCCCGAAAAATTAAATATGTCTTACCTCAGTGAGGAAGTGTTCACCACTGTTAGGTCACCTTATGTCACCCTGAAAGCTACCTCATTCAGGAGCCCTCGTCAGAGGCGTAGCCAGATGGTAGCACGCTGGGCCCGGGCCCCCCGCCCCCCCTGAAATTTCTTTTCGACATGGCATACAGAGCACAAAATCACACTTGACCACATCTGCCTGCCCGGCCGCCACTTCAAATCAAAAAGGTGACAACCCCCCCTCCCCCCCTCCCCCCCCTCCTCGAAAAAAAATTTCTGCCTACGCCCCTGGCCCTCGTTGAGGACTGCCTTGGAGGTATACCTCAGCGTAAAGTTTGTGGGCGACTTAATTACGACCCTCATGGCCCTGAATGAGCGCATCACCTCACTGGTGGTTCACGTGACGTTCGCTTGCGCATGTGCGCTGTCGTCCACCTGCGAACAAACGTGAACGCAGCACCGGGCATCAGCGGATTTGTATAAGTGCAGGAGGAATAACTGTCTATAGCGGTCGAAATAAACAACGCCGTTTTCAGTATACGTTTACCGAAACAATGAATGGGGCTAGTTGGTGCTCGTGCGTTCACGTTAAAATGCGCTTAGCGTGACAGTTACTGAAGCAATAAAACACAGAGCCACGTACGCCCACTCATTCTTCTTTCTCCGTCGTCTTCTAACCCTTCAGTAACTGTCGTACTAAGCGCATTCAACGCGTACAGTGTCCGCCCAAGTCATTGTACAACATGGAGACACTATAGAAAAGAAGGGAACAGGCTAGATAGGCGCAACGCGTGACTCGATAGATATCCATAAAGGGAAACCTGACGGACCATGCAGGTCCATCAGGTGTAGGTGCAGGCGCCGAGCACTTCTCGCCGCCTACCATCGTGCAGACACAACAAACATCCTCAATTTCCAACACGCGAAGAACAAAGTGCGAGGAAGATTAGGCGTACGTGCGCGTGCGCACTACGCACACTGCAGCCAATGAGGCGCCCAGCCTGCCCCACACCTTTACTCAGTCGGTGATGCCTTTGTCAAGTCAAATCAAATCAAAATGTGTGTGTTTTTTTAATTGAATTGCAGGGTATATGCGTACAGAATAGTTGGACCAATAGCCTACGTGGCTAGTAGCTGGTCCAACGTAAAAAAAGTACATAAAGGTTAGCAACGCACGTGGTTGGTCATGGAATGATATGTTGTATACATATGCAATGTTCCATTATGTGTGCTGTTGTCCACGCCAAAGGTGAACAATTCATTAGTGTTCACAACCTCACAGAAGCCGCTGTTTAATACATAATTCGGAAATTTTGTTTACCAACACCGAAATTAGACATGATAGAATGGACATTTCGCTCGTGAAGTAAAATAAAAGTTCTGGTTTTAGCTGCCTGAATACTAATGATGTGTTCCCCTTAGATGTGGTCGACCCTGTAAAAGTTTGTCTATGAAGGAAAAGGTTCACTAGATAGGAAAAAGCGCTCACCAGCAAGCTTAAAGTTACGCGTAGTACAACTAGTGAATGTTCGTTTCAAATAAAATGTGGAATTCTGGTACTGTTTCAAAAATGGTTAAATTACCATGCTATGGCGGCTTTGAACATGGTTGCCTTACTATTCGAAAACTATTCGAATAGGATTCCATTCTTATTCGTATTCGATTCTGTTTTATCGCTATTCGATTCGTATTCGATTCGGCTCTAAAATCATTATTCGCACGCCCCCAATTAATACTGAACACCAGGGTACTTAACTGAACACTCCGAATGGCACATGGATGTTTTTGTATTAACTGCAGCCAGCCCGTTACGGAATCAGTCTCGCGTGAAGCAGTGCAACACCTTTGAATAACCTGTTCATCCAGATAGCTCTTTATTGATAGGCAGAGAATTTAGCCAGCGTGTGTAAATTCGCTGACTTGCTACTCTGCATGGGGAAGGGGATTGAGGTCTGAAAGACACAAAGAGAGAGATAGAAAAAAATATAAAACGTTAAAATAGAGTAAAGAAGGGGTAAAAACACAAACCGAGTTTTTTCTCTCTTGGGCGGGGACGTGTGCTGACAGTGGCTTATTACGTGCTTTCAAGTGCCATTAAAGTTTGTCGAGCTGACCGATGCTCTCTAAATATCTGAATAGTAGTTTCATCGCATGCCTCCGTTGTGTGGCGCAGGGTAAAGGGCCCAAGACATAGTCAAGTGATAAAGTTCTTTGGGTCAGCATGTGCATGCAATGTTCATAGAGCGCTCGCTCTTCAGCATACGCTCGGCACTCAAATAAAATATGTTCGACAGTTTCTATGGAGCCACAGTTATTGCAGTATGGACTTTCGGTTTGACCGAAGCGGTACCGCAAGCTCTTTCCATAAGCACTGTTCAGTCGAAGACGATGGTACAAAGTTTTCAGATGTCGAGGAATTCTGCATGGAAGTCTTGTTCTTATAGATGCGGGTCGATAGAGTAGAGGAAAGCATAATGATGTGTCGAAAGGTTCCAGAGCCTCTTGATTCAGTCACTACTTTATATGCCAAGCATTTTTTTAGCGCAATCCTGCCACTTTGAGCGTATCTATCTATCTATCTATCTATCTATCTATCTATCTATCTATCTATCTATCTATCTATCTATCTATCTATCTATCTATCTATCTATCTATCTATCTATCTATCTATCTATCTATCTATCTATCTATCTATCTATGCGCCTACGACTTGGTGCGCCAGTCGTCGTTTCGTTGATCAGATATGTTCCAAAATTGGTGCGGTGTGACATGAGTGCATGCCGAACATAAAGAGCGGGTCGTAACTTGATTTACATGACACTGTCTTGGGGCGCTCGTGGCCGTTTCATTAAGTGGATATACAGGTATGTCCGAAAAGTAATGTCTATATGAGTCGATTAAAAACGATGCATTGATCAGATCCGGACAACACAATTAAAGGTTTCAAAATAGGCTCCTCCTGTTCCGATACAGCGCCTCCAGCGAGATTTCTAGGGCTGTGTTCCAATTCTGGACAGCATCGTAGACAGTCTACGCTGACAGCTTTGAAGACAGCATCGAGCCCATGTTGTCCGAGAAACGGAACGCGTCTAGAAGACGTCTGCGCGACGTGACGCCACCTCGCGTCGACAAAAAAAAAAGCTAAGAAAAACAAACGTAACAGTTATTTTTTTACCTTTTGCGTGTTCAAATCTATCAAAAATTGAACGTAGCTCATATTGAGCGCCTGGAAAAGCGTCTGCTGGTGTGCAGACGACCATACCGGCGACATCAGAGCTGTCCGAGCAGTTCGTTGAGCCGCCATCTTGTTTGGAGAGCAAAGTAGCCTGCATCGTATTTGTCTCAGATGGCTTCTTTTCGAAGCTGTCTATTTTGCTGGCTACGTGAGAATTGGACTGGGACTTAAGGTGGCCGCTGTCAACTTAGCTGTCTATTCAGCTGTCTACGGTGAGTATTGGAACACACCCTAGGTATCGAAGGCGTCACGGTAGGCCTTCTCTGGAACGTCCTTAGCACCTTGGTGCAAGCCTCTTTGACTTTGTCAACTGCCCCGAAATGATGTCCTTTCATGGCAGTTTTCAAGCGCCGGAAACACAAGGAAGTCTGTAGGAGCCATGTCAGGACTGTAGGGTGGCTGGGGAACCCTTGGCGCCTTTGAATCGACAAGGAAGCGGCCTACGACGAAGGCGGTGTGGGCTGGCACGATTTCGTCGGCGATGGTCGTTGACGGCCGTCCAGCGGGGGCTTCAACACTGACCTCTTTACGACCTTCGAAAAAGGCCTTGTGCCGCCGGTGCGCTTGACGTTCTGACTAACAGTTATCACTAAAGGCCACCTTTATCATACGATAAGTTACCACTTCAACTTGCCGAGTTTCACACCAAACTTGATAGCAATCCTTTGTTCCAACGAGCGCTGCATTGTGGCTTGCGCGTAAATGAAAACAAGTTTCACGGAAAAGTCTGTCCTTACTCCCCAGATGAGCAGAGGACAGTGCGACCGCGTGCGTGTAGGATAACTCCCCCACCAACAATAACAACGGGTCCTAGAGTGTTGTTTTACAACACGCTAAGACCGTGCACTTTATAATGTACTAATCAGTGACACAATTTACAAGAAACCTTTACAATATAACATGACATTACCTTTTC